>NC_134568.1:37504479-37804479 GCF_050947875.1 Dermacentor variabilis
AATCAGTGTGTACATGTCATTGTGAGAGGGAACGTTTTCGTTGTTTTGACGACGTCAAGGGTGAGACAGGCCGATTAGCCGTGGTCCAAAAAAGTTTGAACAAACACAGATGTCTAATGGCGGAAATGGAATAGAAAAAGATTCGGGCTTTACGTTATAGTTACCCTACGTTGTTTCTATCCCGAAAAAGAAAGCAAAAGAAGGAAGCAAAGAATTAGGAAATAAAACGAGGGAATCTAACCGCCACTAGCGAGCCAGCAAGCCTTTGTGTAATCGCTGTAATATTTTCCTTGGTGCCTTGATATTGGGCTGAGGAATTCATTGTCTTGATTTGTGGCGATCTTATTCCGTAAAGCGCCTGTGGTTTCACGAGGTAATTTGATGCTATTATTAGTGAACGGAAGGGGTAACTGTTATACGCATAAAATACGAAAGCATGAGAGCACAATGTATCCTTGTAAAAAGCCGGGAACGGAAAAACCGGGAACGTGGCGCCGTCATAACTCGAGTCACAGCGGGCGAGATGTATTACTCTCTGAGGAAAAAAGTCAAATGCTTTGATTTTTGAGAGCCGTTCGGGCCTGCGGTTACTGTGCGCAGCCGATTACCACGTCTGCGCACAAAACACGCAAACGTGCGCGCGCATGCTTGCGGATAGATGGTTCGCATTTACATCATCGTGGCCGCCATCTCGAGAAACTAACACATTCAGAAGCTGCGTAAACAAGAAAGTGACGATTGCACGCAAAAAGCACGTCTTTCACCTAGTGAAAAATCGGTAACAGTGATAATCGTGTTAGCAAAACAATGTACGCGTGAGATAAGCTGTGCTTACGCCATCGTGGCCACCTTGTTTAGGTGCTAACACGGTGAGAAGCTGAGTCCGTGACGTCACATGAAAAACATTTATGGAATATGCAAGAAGCCTGTGCACGTCTAGGAGAAACAGGAGTAGTGTTGCTTGCGGCAGGCTAGCCATGCAAAATCTGCCGGCAATCGCTTCGTTCGAGTGACAGCGCAGCTTAGGTAGAACAACGAGAAGTTCTTTTTTTGGTCCACTTGATCCATTTGCGTTTAGCTTATTATTTTTTTTTCATTTTGTTTTAAGCAATGATCGGTATCATCCTACACTTTCCTTGGCTTCATTATCTGTTGGCTTCATATGATTGTCCCGCCTTTCTTCGTTGAGGGCAGCAAACTATGAGGTACGTCTGGCTGAACTCCCGGACTGTTCTGCTTTATCTCTTCTTTCTTTCCCTCTTTCTACCTCAGTGCAAGCCTCCCTCATACCTTTTCCTGCGCCACCTTTTATTTTGGTTGACTGATTTCGCTCTCGTGCCTTTACGAGTAAATTATGCGCCAGTGGCACTTATAGCACCAGCATTACACTGTATATTTTCTTTATACCTTATCACCGTGTAACTCGGTTACTCTTTCGCCGGCAGCAAAACTGCAAATACGACCATGTGGAAATATTCACCGAGAGGCGCTACAGTAGAAGCCGGAAGTACTGGCGCTTCTGCGGCTCCTCTCTGCCACCCACTATCACATCCGAGGGCAGTATTCGCATCCACTTCTGGTCGGACACCTGGACCCAGAAGAGCGGCTTTGCGGCGGCTTTTCTCGCAGGTGAGTTGGGCGGCGTTCAGTTCCCGTCGTTACGCTATTATACTGTCCCACTGGCGTTAAAGCTATACGAATACTGCCATCTCTCTTTTCCAGTACGCTTGTCACCATCTAAAGATACGAGGGTTCTCGTGTCTAATGTTGAATTAATTCGGAAATTTTATCAATTTATTTCTTTATTTATTTAGTGGTTTTGTAGCGAAGAAGACAGGCGTGTGCTGCAGGCGCATCGTCAACGCCTTGCTCGAGAACAGGGGAGGTATTCTGTGAGAGTCCACCTAGTGGACTGTCCATTTCGGCCATTCCCGATTGGCTAGGGCCGCTCTTCTCCTCCTCGCTAGTATAGCTGCATCCAATCAGCAGCAGCTGAAATGGACAGTCCACTAGGTGGACTGTTACAGAATGCCACCCCAGAACTCGCGCGCTCAGTGCCCGACGCTTGATCAACAGGCCTGTCTGTGTATTGCGCAACGTTCTGGCTGGTTAATTAAACATCCTTGCATATTTGGTGGAGGTTGCTAGGTTGTTTAATATGTAAGGCGGTTTAATTAACAAGCCAGAACCTTCCACGTTACACAGGCAGGTCTGTTGACCAAGTGTCGGGCACTGAGTGCGCGACGCTCTGTTGTCGAGCGAGGCGTTGACGATGCCCTTGAAGCACACGCCTGTCTTCTGCGCTAGAATTGATTTATTATCGTACCACTGTTCAGTAAATCTAGAAGGAGGTTTATGTACAAAGTATATTTGCACGCCGAAGAAGCCAAGGTGGCCGAAGCGACACAAGCGCCACGCTCGACCGATCGTAATCTTCCAGTCATCTTCGATGTCAAAGCCTTCATTACTTAGCCACTTGTGCCCTTCCTGCCAAACTCTGTGGTTTTCCGCTATAAACTTCAGTTGTCTCGCCAGGAAGGCTGCGCATCGAGCCTTACGTTTCAGTGGTTTTAATAATTGCCAGGCGGTTACGCTTTTAAGAATATTCTATGGAACGAACTCGACTTTGGTGTCACTATGCTTCACTGCCACACGCAGTCATTACTTCCTTATTCTTTTCTTCTTTCTATTCAACCTTTCCTTCACCCCTAATGTAGGGTAGCAAACCGGACGCTTGTCTGGTTGACCTGCCGGCCTTTCGTCTCGTTGCTATCTCTCTCAGTTCTGATAGCAAATATGCACCATAATCACTTCAGAGTGATGGAAAGGGATGCTTGTACATAGCATATACCGTTCTAGTGCGTCCAGGAATACAACAGTTACTGAGGGCACCCTATAACTAGCTAGCGTGAAAATTCGTCTGTTTGGAAACTCGGCACAGTCTGTTTGGAAACTACCCACGCAAGCGGATTAACATTGCAGCCTCTCGGTGTGTGCACTGGTAAGTAAAGAAGCACTGCTTCGCATTTTCAAATTTGAATTTCTTTGCGTGCTAGGCGGATAAAACAGAATGCAGTAGTCATTTCTTAAAATGGGAAAATAATAATAATGATAAAGTTTTTGCTCTTCAAACACAATTCGAACGAGACTCTTGTCATTTTGCCACTTTGCTAAACTTTCTAAAGCGGAGTACAGCATAAATAATAAATACTTTGGGCTGTTTCTGCATAAAAGATACACTGCGATATATTCACTGCACATTAGTGGCAAATGTACTTCCAGTGATACAGTTGGATTAATTGCATTTGATATACAATAAAAAGGCTGTTTATAACCTAGTATCTGGCAGAAAAAAATGTCATCTAATCAAGGCTTCACTATTCAGAGCCCAAACAAAGACACCATTGAAAGAAATGCACATTCAAAACAGTGTTTGCGCGTGTGTTCTTTTCTGTCATGGAGTGTTTTGTGCCCTGTTCTTAGTCATACTTGAATCATAAACTAGCCTATACTTCCACCACAGTAATTGAGGTTTCTTTTCTTTCTACTCCAGCCGCCAAGACACTGCTCATATTTGTTCACCCCTTTAAACTCTATGGTCTCTGGGCGTACAAGTCAACCGTGAAATTGTCCCCACTGGGCCAGAATACTTGCAAGACTTCACCCAGAACCGTGATTTGTACATTTATTGTACTAACTTTTTGTTTCGCCATACTCTGCTTGCATGTTTGTCAGTGCTCCATCATTTCTCTTTTCAGGAACACGGACAAAAGAGATTATTCGTCCGCAAGCTGCCCATGCCAAGTAATAAGAAGCTCAACGGTCACCATAATGAGAACAGGTTCTCTTGCACAGCGTGCCTCACCATGAAATGTTTGTAAGTTTACGCGATAGAGGGGTGTGAGCCCTATCAGGAAAGCAGCAGTCTACAGTTTTGTATCGTACCGAGCGGGAATGCTAAAATTTGACATTCAAGCTTACTTACTTTTAAGGACGTTTTATGACAATCCCAGGAGTAACATGTTGAGTCGCAACGTGTTTGTTTTCTAATCATTATAGCCGTGATAACCAGAACAGAAACAATGTACCAAGCTACTACTTCCTAATGCACAAGCTCTATCATCTGCTCTTTGGAAATCATCATGACAGGAATTACCTCGAAGTACCACATGCTCCCTCACAATGTTTATTTGTTACATGAAAATGCAAAAAAAATTTAAAACCTTCAAAAATGCTCAGTGAAATTTTGAGAAAATGATACTTCATGTTGCCTGAAACTATGGCAGTCACTCTTCATTTTATTGCTGTATTTTTTGTTTAAGGCGCCGTCAGGACCATATGGCATTAAAGAGGCGAGTGGTTACAAATTAGTAGAGTAAAGCAAACAAACAAAGAAGTGCAGTGAGTTCTAGTAACCTAATGATTCTCCTGATTACATAATGTCAGCTAATGTTTTGCAGAAAGGTTGTTATCAGTGATGGCTATGATAATTGAGGAAAGGGGGTTCCATTCCCGATATATACGGGGGATGGAAAATTGGAAGGCTTCGCGCAATGTGACTCAATTCCTACCTTGCAATATGCGATATGAAGTGTACTGAGGCCGCAGTATGAAGTCGTCGTGGAGTGTAGTGTGATGACAAATTTTATGAAATAGCGAATGACTGGCGACACTGCGGTGGTTAGCTAGTGCAATGAGTGCTAGGTTAGTTTTCATTTAGGTTATACTCTTGGTACGGTTCTAATTAGAAAGAATGAAACGAGCCAAAAAGATTTTGAAATGTACTCGGAGTGAGTTTCGCTTAACATTCAGCCAATCAACAGTGGACGAGCAAAGGAATCCTCAGCGTGGAAAATTGTCTGCGTCACGACCCTCACAAATATGTTGTCTCGTTGAAACGTTGGCTCCAGGCTGAGGCTTCCCTTGCTCACCTCTGTTACTGAACTGTTACTGTTCATCTCCTTGCAACCTCTTCGCCTTGTTTGAATACAGAAACCGCGATGTTTTTTTTTTAACATGAAACCGCGAATTACACTTTCCAAAGATCTGTGAGCATCAATTGAGCTTACTTATAATTCTACTTGGTATCCTTGTTTGTTCACACAATATTTGCAGAGGTCCTTGTAAGCACTGTTGTCTCCATAACGTCCCTCGCTTTCTTACCAGTACTCCACTTGTGTTAGAGCATTTACTGGCGCACCTGAACACTAAATGTGCAGCAGAAATATCAAGAGCCGACAATATGTGATGTAAAATATAACGTTTATTTTTATCGCTACACGTTGTTGCGTTTCGCCTGCGACACGTGGTTTTGCCGGCGCGACTGCGGCGGGGCGGCAGACATTTTGGCCCGATCGTCGTCGCCGCAACACTCATCGGCAGGTGTTTCCAGGCGCGACTGCGGCGATGCGACCGCAAAGGGATCACCCTCGCATTCCAGTCATTGTGCCCGAAACAGGCGATGCCAAAGCAGGGATCATCCTCGCATTCCAGTCATTGTGCCCGAAACAGGCGATGCCAAAGCAGGGATCATCCTCTCATTCCAGTCATTGTGCCCGAAACAGGCGATGCCAAAGCAGGGATCATCCTCTCATTCCAGTCATTGTGCCCGAAACAGGCGATGCCAAAGCAGGGATCATCCTCTCATTACAGTCATTGTGCCCGACCGGCAGCGCTACAACAGGGTGCTACGAGATCGTGCTCGACAGGGTGCTACGAGATCGTGCTCGACATGGTGCTACGGCAGCGCTTCGACAGTGTGCGTCACCATTAGCCCATTGTACATTCACGTGCTCGTCTTTTGAGGGGTTCCTTCTTGCCCTCAACTGCGAGAGTATAAAAACAGCTGCCCCCGGACGCCAAAAGGAGGGCTCCGATTTCTTCTGTTGAGTGAAGTGCTCTCCCGTCTCTCTACTTCGGTCAAACCTGACCGCCAACTCTTTGCGATGTTAAAATAAACAAGTTGTTTCGTTGTTACCAGTCGACTCATGCTTTGCCGGGACCTTCGGATGCTTCCAGTTGTACCCCAGGCCGCCAGGCCAACGCTACCCTTGGGGCTTGCGACCCAGGTACAACCACGGGCGTCAGCGCCGAGTTCCCAACAGATCGTACCAGCGGTCCGACCCAAACATCTGGTTGGCAGCGGTGAGATCGCCTCCGACTTCAAACAACTGTCTGCCAGCGGTGAGATCGCGACAACGGAGGCCAGCAGCGAAGAGATGCAGTTGACTGTATGCTGAGCAGCTCATCGACGATCCGGGAGCAGTGCAACGAGCCCTGTGTGATGACTGGTTGCCTGCAGCGGAACGACTGCGCGGAATTCCTGCCTGCGAGGTTTGGTGAGTGCGGGACTTTCTTCTTCTGAGCTTTGCCAGGCTTTTGTTAGTGTTAGAAACAGAGCTGGTATTCGTGGTTGTCGTTGCTGCCGGGTTAATTTGCGGCAAGACAATAGTAAGCAGTAGAGAAAGCAGCATTCAGAGCAGCCATGGATTTGAAGTCGTTGCGCAAACCGAAATTGTTGGAGCTTGCAAGAGAGTTGGGTCTGGATGTCTCAGACAAACTAAGAAAACCTGAACTGCTAAAGGCTATTCTTGAGTTAGAGGCTGAGGATGACGAGCTGTCGGAATGCCTTGAGACTATTGAGGAGAGGTCAAAAAGACAGGAGCGCGAACTTAAAGAGCAAAAAGAGAAACAGGAGCGCGAACTTAAAGAACAGAAAGAGCGAGAGCAACAAGAGCGTGACCGTCAACACGCTTTGGAAATGAAGCGTCTTGAGGTAGAGATGGAACGCGCTCGTAATGGAAGTCAGGCACACGGTGCAGGAGAACGCGTATTGTTCAAAATGACTGACCTGATGCGGCCGTTTAAGCTTGAAGAGGACATTGGTTTGTTCCTGGTTAACTTTGAGCGAACGTGCGAGAAGCAGGGGTTCTCTCGGGAAACGTGGCCACAGCGCTTGCTCACTTTGTTACCCGGCGAGGCGGCCGACGTAGTCGCTCGCTTGGATAGAGAGGAGGCAGAGGATTTCGACACAGTGAAATCGAGTCTTCTAAAAAAGTACCGGCTGTCTGCGGAGGCGTTCCGTCGGAAGTTTCGGGAAAATGAGAAAGGCAGAAGTGAGTCATATACAGAGTTTGCGTATAGGCTTATGTCGAACATGCAGGAGTGGCTCAAAGAAGAGAAAGCGTTTGGTGACCACGATAAAGTTCTGCAGTGTTTCGGGCTAGAACAGTTTTATAGTCGGTTACCGGAGAACGTGCGATACTGGGTCTTGGATAGGCCAGACGTTTGTACGGTGGCTAAAGCCGCTGAGCTAGCCGAGGAGTTTGTGACGCGTCGGGCTCGCGGAGCTAAGGACGGTCAAAAGGGTGAATTTGGCTCGAAGTTTGAGAGGCCGAAGTTCACACCCATGAGAGCAAAGGGGAACACGCGTAGTGCGGATGCGAGTGGAAGCAGTGCGACCGAACCTAAGGAGACGGCGGCAGCCGAAGCCGAACGCAGAAAGCGGTTCGAGATGAGGCAAGCGCGCGTTTGTTATACGTGCCAGAAGCCGGGTCACTTTTCGGCGCAGTGTCCGGAAACAACACCAAAAGTTGTGTTTTTTTCAATAGGCAGCACTGACGAGAACATGAAGCTTCTCGAGCCTTACATGCGAGACCTCCTCGTGAACGGGAAAGAGTGCCGAGTGCTTCGCGATTCCGCAGCTACGATGGATGTAGTTCACCCATCTTACGTAGAACCCCATATGTTCACGGGCGAGTGCGCGTGGATCAAGCAAGCCGTGGAAGCTCATAGCGTGTGTCTGCCAGTAGCAAAGGTGCTTATTGAAGGACCTTTCGGAGCGCTTGAGACAGAGGCGGCAGTGTCATCTATGCTGCCACCCCAGTACCCGTACCTATTTTCAAACAGGTCCGATCACCTCCTGCGCGAGAAGGGGCTTTTGTTTGGTGAAGCTAGTGTTCAGGCCTTAACCAGATCGAAGGTTCGGGAGCTCGCTGCAAAGGCGGTGGTTGCGGGGCCGACGTTATCAAACAACGAAAGAGGGTCAGAGGCGCAGCAAGCTGATATTCAGAGCACGCCCGAACAGAATAAAATTGAGTCTGTAGCGTTGAAGGCGCCAGATACTGGAGAGGAAAATCCCGATTCGGGAAAGTTAGAAGAGCTATCTACTGATTTGCTCATCGCGCCTACGTCAGACGGACTTGATAGGTTGCTAAAAGTCAGCCGGTCGGCTTTGATAGCCGAGCAAAAAAAGGATGGCAGCCTGGAAAACGTGCGCTGCAATGTCAAAGAAGGTATCGCCAGGAAAACTGCGCGTTTTGTGGAAAGAGGTGGAGTCCTGTACCGGAAGTATCTAGACCGCCGAGGAGTGGAGTTCGATCAGCTGATCGTGCCTCAATGCTATCGTCAGGATCTGTTGCGCTTGTCACACGGGGGTTCGTGGTCCGGACACCTAGGAGTTAAGAAAACTAAGGACCGTCTCTTGCAAGAGTACTATTGGCCAGGGTGTTTTCGGGACGCAGACCATTTCGTGAGGACATGTGACACTTGTCAGCGGGTGGGCAAACCAGGGGACAAATCGAGGGCGCCGTTGAAATTGGTACCTATCATTACGGAGCCTTTTAGACGGCTCGTTATTGATACTGTGGGACCTCTGCCGGTAACAGCCACGGGGTACAGACACATTTTGACTGTGATCTGCCCAGCGACAAAGTTCCCTGAAGCAGTGCCGCTTAAAGAACTCAGCTCAGTTGAGATAGTTAATGCACTACTGTCCATATTTGCGCGAGTTGGTTTCCCTGCGGAAATCCAATCAGATCAGGGCACAGTGTTTACTAGCGCTTTGACGACAACTTTTCTCGAAAGGTGTGGGGTAAAGCTGCTACACAGCTCAGTGTACCACCCACAGTCGAATTCCGTTGAGAAGCTCCACTCCGTCATGAAGCGCGTGTTGAGAGCGTTGTGTTTTGAACATCGAACTGACTGGGAGCTGTGTCTGCCTGGGGTGATGTTTGCGTTAAGAACCGCGCCGCATGCGGCTACGGGGTTTTCGCCAGCTGAACTGGTGTACGGTCGCTCGCTTCGATCTCCGCTTCGCATGCTTCGAGAATCATGGGAAGGTAGGGGCGACGACCCAGTCGTGGTGGAGTACGTGCTTAAGCTCCTCGAACGCTTAAGAAGGGCACAGGAGTTGTCAGGTGACGCAATGACAAAGGCCCAGCAGAGGGCCAAGGTTTATTATGATCGGACAGCCAGGGCCCGTCGTTTTGAGGTTGGCGATGAGGTCATGATATTGCGCACATCGCTAAACAACAAACTAGACGTGCAGTGGGAGGGCCCAGCACGAATTGTTCAGAAACTGTCGGACGTTAACTACGTGGTAAGTCTGCCAGGAAAGCGGAAAGCACAGCAAGTTTACCACTGTAATCTGCTCAAACCTTATAGACAAAGGGAAGCAGTGGTGTGCATGATGGTAAACGTTCCTGAAGAGCTTCCGGTCGAGCTTCCGGGACTAGGCTCAGTGACGAACAGGGAAGACACCGGTCAAGTCATTAGTGACCTTATCAGTAAAGCGCCGCTGTCGCCTGAGCAGAAAACCGAACTACACCAGCTATTACAAGAGTTTCAAGGTCTGTTCTCTGAGAGGCCTGGTAGGACTTCTGTACTTACTCATGATATAGAACTTACCTCCACAGAGCCAGTACGATCCAAGGCGTATCGGGTGTCACCCCGCCAGAGCGATATTATGGAGGCTGAGGTAAAGAAAATGCTACAGCTCGGTGTTATTGAGGCAGGTGAGAGTGATTATACCTCCCCTTTGATTTTAGTTGAGGTACCGGGCAAGGAACCTCGTCCTTGCGTCGACTACCGCAGGCTTAATTCCATCACTAAGGATCAAATTTATCCGATCCCTAACATCGAGGAGCGCCTTGAGAAAGTAGTAGCGCTCAGTTTATTTCCACCCTAGATCTTGTCAGGGGTTATTGGCAGGTTCCACTTACAGAAGAGGCTAGTAGGTATGCGGCGTTCATTTCACCAATGGGAACATTCCGTCCTAAAGTGTTGAGTTTTGGTTTGAAGAACGCGCCATACTGTTTTTCAAGCCTCATGGATAAAGTGTTGCGGGGACAGCAAGAATTCGCTTTACCGTATCTAGACGACGTAGCGATATTCTCCGCATCCTGGTCTGAGCATATGGCACACTTGCGGGCAGTGCTAACCCGCCTGCGCGAAGCGGGCTTGACAGTAAAGGCTCCTAAGTGCCAGTTAGCACAGGCCGAGGTTGTCTACCTCGGTCACGTGATTGGTCAGGGTCGTCGCCGCCCCTCTGAGATAAAAGTGGCCGCTGTGCGAGACTTTCCGCAACCGCGCACGAAGACCGATATTCGGTCGTTCTTAGGTGTCGCCGGCTACTATCAGAGGTACATCCCTAGGTACTCTGATATCGCGGCTCCCCTGACGGATGCTCTAAGAAAAACAGAGCCTCAAACAGTCGTCTGGGACGAGACAAAGGAAAGAGCTTTTAGCGCCCTAAAGAGTGCCCTAACAAGCCAGCCTGTGCTACGATCGCCAGACTATACAAAAGGGTTCGTTGTTCAGTGCGATGCTAGTGAGCGAGGCATGGGCGTTGTACTGTGCCAACGGGAAAATGGAGAAGTAGAACACCCCGTCCTGTATGCTAGTCGTAAGCTGTCCAGTCGTGAGCAGGCGTATAGCGCCACCGAGAAAGAGTGTGCGTGTCTCGTGTGGGCCGTTCAGAAATTGTCATGCTATCTAGCCGGCTCGAGGTTTATCATTGAGACGGATCACTGCCCTCTCCAATGGCTGCAGACCATCTCTCCCAAAAATGGCCGCCTCCTGCGCTGGAGCCTCGCTTTACAACAATATTCCTTTGAGGTGCGTTACAAAAAGGGGAGTCTCAACGGTAACGCCGATGGCTTAAGTCGAAGCCCCTAACGTAGGAATCAGCCTCAAAATTGTTTGTTACTGATGTTTTTCTTCCTGAGGCAGGATTTTTTTTTTACATATTGCTTTTGTTTAGTGTTTCAAAGTGATGATATGCTTTCTAGTGCAATTTTTCAATTTGTGGACGCGTTCTGAGTGATGCTAGACTACTGTAAGGAACTAGGCAGTGGTATAAAAAGGGGAAAGAGCCTGGCAGGGCTTAGTGAGGGTTGTGCCGTGCTTGCTGACTGAGCGGTTGAGTTTCAGCGTAGTTCTAACGCTTGCCGGGAACGAGAACAAAAATGTGAACTCTCCCGAAGTCACTTTGCAGTGTCCCGTGCGAACCTGAACGAGAGAACGAGGCCTTCTCTGTGCGCTGCGCTCAAGAAACGTCGAGGGACGCCCGACTTCGGTTATGAGCATCATCGAGCGACATCCCTCCGGCCAGCGGATGCAGTCCCCTGTCCATCGGGATCTCCTTCCCCCGGCGGGGCGGTCTGTTGCGTTTCGCCTGCGACACGTGGTTTTGCCGGCGCGACTGCGGCGGGGCGGCAGACATTTTGGCCCGATCGTCGTCGCCGCAACACTCATCGGCAGGTGTTTCCAGGCGCGACTGCGGCGATGCGACCGCAAAGGGATCACCCTCGCATTCCAGTCATTGTGCCCGAAACAGGCGATGCCAAAGCAGGGATCATCCTCGCATTCCAGTCATTGTGCCCGAAACAGGCGATGCCAAAGCAGGGATCATCCTCTCATTCCAGTCATTGTGCCCGAAACAGGCGATGCCAAAGCAGGGATCATCCTCTCATTCCAGTCATTGTGCCCGAAACAGGCGATGCCAAAGCAGGGATCATCCTCTCATTACAGTCATTGTGCCCGACCGGCAGCGCTACAACAGGGTGCTACGAGATCGTGCTCGACAGGGTGCTACGAGATCGTGCTCGACATGGTGCTACGGCAGCGCTTCGACAGTGTGCGTCACCATTAGCCCATTGTACATTCACGTGCTCGTCTTTTGAGGGGTTCCTTCTTGCCCTCAACTGCGAGAGTATAAAAACAGCTGCCCCCGGACGCCAAAAGGAGGGCTCCGATTTCTTCTGTTGAGTGAAGTGCTCTCCCGTCTCTCTACTTCGGTCAAACCTGACCGCCAACTCTTTGCGATGTTAAAATAAACAAGTTGTTTCGTTGTTACCAGTCGACTCATGCTTTGCCGGGACCTTCGGATGCTTCCAGTTGTACCCCAGGCCGCCAGGCCAACGCTACCCTTGGGGCTTGCGACCCAGGTACAACCACGGGCGTCAGCGCCGAGTTCCCAACAGATCGTACCAGCGGTCCGACCCAAACAACGTCGTGCCTCTCGCCAGTATGTTATGAAAACAATGTGACATTGCACGTCGAGCTTATATAGCTGAGATTATATCTTTACTGATCACTTTTTTTTTAATATAGCTGCAATTGTCGAACGCAGACAATATACGTATAGTATGAAAGACGTCAAGCAGCACAGTTCGCAATACAAGTACGAAGGTAGCTCAGAAGAAATATCGTTCTCTTAAGCTTCGCTCTGCGTGCTTTAGCGGCACGCCGAACGCGATGAGAAAACGTCGCTCGATTTTAGCTTTCAATTCCATCAAATAGACGCCTATCTGTGCTTCTGCGTGTTGTAAACTAAGTGGTCGACACCATCAACTGCACCAGAGCTGTACGAAAATTGTGGACATGTGCTGCTTCATTCACCATTGACAATAAACAATGTAAGCTTACTTGATTGAAGTTTTTTTTTGCCAGTTGAGGCATCTCAGTCACCTGGTGACATATAGTAAAGATATCTGTATTCATGTTAGAGTACCGTACACACAAATACCTTCCGGCAAGCAGTAAGAAAACGCCCAGAACCAGCTAGCTAGCAGCTGGACAAGCCCCACCATGCAGTCGCTACCGTAGCGGCCATATTTCTCACTGTGTAATGATGGTTATATTAGTTTTGTGTTATTATTGTTTAGTTTGTATATTAGTCCTGTATTAGCATTATCATTACATAGGTACACAGTTTATATTAGGGAGAGAACGCTGTGATTAGCGCGTTTTGTTTCTATACAGACGACGCGCGCTACTTTGGTGCCACATCGTAGTCATCGTCGCACGTCTTGAGCGGCACTACATTCTTCTCACGCTTTCGTTCCGCCAGCGAAGAGAGCGAGAGAGCGGTGCTTTATCGTGGGGAAATTGTGCCATCACTGTCACCCGCGACAACACCCAGGGAGCGTCACATCGAGCCTTAAGGCCCAACCACTGACACGCGTCGGCAAGCTTCGGCACGCGCCAATGCGTCAAAAGCGTCAAAAGCCTCGGTCGGGAACAGGGTGGAGCATGGCGACGCACAGAAATTTTGTCGACTGCCGATGCTTCGCCGGCGTGCACCAATCAGAGGCTGCGATGCGTCGCCGGCCTCAACCAACCGCAGGCTGCGAGGCCTTCGGCTGCTATACCTATTAACGGCTGCGGATGCGAAGACGCCGACACCAACGATCGTCCAAGTTCTTTGCACGCACGACGCACACGACAATGTTCCTGTACGACAGCGTTGTAATAGTAGACCGACAATGACGCGACGGAGGACCGTGGGTGTGGCAGTGCGACGTGAATCCGAACCGACTTGAAACGATGCCGACAAATCCAACCTCCCCACTAGGTTCCGCCGGTCTCAGCGCGATCGTCTGCTAAAACATCCAACCGAATCACGATTATACCACAACGTCTGTGCTTGGTGTATATATATTTTGTTGTGCTCGAAACGAATGGAAACATGCTTCCGAACACCGAAATCTGGATAATCGGCACTCGCCTAGCGCCGATGCTGTTTACATTACGCGTAGTTCTAGCGCGTCCATCGAGTTCATAACTGCCGAGTGAACGAGCCCAGCTGTAGAACTCTGTTGAAGGACATGAATTTTCAGGTCCGCTTGGCGCTACAGCGATTTAAAATATGGCACTTCTGACTTCGTGTTGTGTGTGATGTGATGAATGAACCGTGTCGAACTTCGGGTGGTGGACCGCGGCGTGTTTCGTGTGGTCCCAGGTGACTCAAGTTTAACGGGTGAGCTCTGCGCTATTTCCAGTGGCAAAGGTAACTTTTGAAAGCGAATGACACTAGTAGCCGAACAATGGGAAGTACATACGTCATCAGCCATGCCATCCGTTTCAGCTGAAAGTGCGCTGTACTATTCGGCATGTGAATCCAGTTAAGTACATTTTCACTGTACTCCTTCACTCACTTTTTTCAAGTGCATGCGTATTATGGGCTTGTTGGAGATAAATCGCTGGTGCGGAACGCAAGAACGCGGACGCACTCAAGGAAAGGTGACACAGCGCAGGTATGTTTGAGTCATTGTTTCCTTATACTTGAGCACTGCAAAAAGAAATGATCTCTTTGCAGTATGTGCACCGTGTACATTGCATAGGACCTAGCATGCAGCCGCATATACCAGGATTGCTTCGATGCCTGCTTGAGAAGCAGCAGGTACTGAGTCAATAAAAGTGTAATTGGCTTTTGATCTCTTTTTTTTTCTTTATGGAGAGAGCGGGTGGTGTGAGAGAATTGCGGGGAAAGTGAAAAGGTGTCATCAGTGCTTTGTGCAGTCGGTATGCTTAAACTGCCCAAATCTCCTCTACTTCCAGTAAAATGTTTCTCGCTGCAATACTATAAACTGTAGTCAGGAAAAAGACCAACTGAAAAGCAAGTTCGTAATGCATCTTCGGAGAATCTGTTTGACTAACAAGTTAATATTTCCAATGCAACATTACGCCGATGTACATCATATGCGCTTGAAAGAAATACGTTCTGTAAAGGCTAACGACTGCACCTACAAACTTTGTAGGTCCAGTCTTTGTGCTACTACAAGCAACAAACTTTGTAGTAGCACTGCAAAAAGTCCTGCCATGCGTATCAGCCACAACAAAACTGCTGCGTGTCCAACCTACTTTCTCGGAGGCACCTCTATAAAGACTGTTCGGGCCCTTCCCATTCTGGGTGTAACATTCAGCTCTTCTCTCAACGTTTCGCCATATGTTCGGGCCCTTCTCCTTCTGGGTGTAACATTCAGCTCCTCTCTCAACGTTTCATCATATGTCCCCAGCACTTTATCTAAGCATCGGCCCATTCTTGGGTTTGTGTCCGGTGTCTCCCTTCTCTGATGACTTAAGGTTTTACAAGCACTCTACACTTCTATCATTCTGTCACGACTTGAGTATTGCTCATAAGTATAGTTCGTGTAGCAAACTCTCATCGTTGACAAACTTGAGCTTGTTCAGTGCCGGCAACACGCACCCTCTACTCCCCTCTTTTCGGTCGTCGCAAGCTTATACAAGCGTACGAGGACTCCCTCAAAGCCCTCAAGTTGGACACCCTGCAATACCAGCGCCACATTGCACTAGTCTCTATTTTCGGCAGGGTGCATGATGGCTCTCTGGACAGCTCTCGTTTTCTTCAATCCGTCTGAACAAGCGGTCAGCACAGCCTGAGCCCCATCACGCATGTAGGGCCCGACACCGCAACTCCATGCTTATATCTGACATACGGAGCTTTCTCTCCACTCCCCTGGCCATTCCGACTCGCCTTCCTTGCGAACGAACTGAATTGGCACTCCTGCGTATTGTGCACCCGTCGACGGTGTCTGTGTGTGCTCTATCTAGATAGCTGGCTATCAGATGCTCTAGCGTACAGGCATCAGCCTTTCTTTTAGTCTTGCCAGCTGTCTAGAATGCCATGTTACCACTAAGATTATTATTATTATTATTATTATTATTATTATTATTATTATTATTATTATTATTATTATTATTATTATTATTATTATTATTATTATTATTATTTGAATCACTACGAACGCTGAATGTGTTGAAGCAATCGTGACACGTAATTCAAGCTATTTCTGGAGCTTCGTGCACTGTCACTCTTCTAAAAAGAGCGCCAAGATGTAAGTGTTCTTGATGAAAATGGTGATGTCTCGAACAATCGTGATGCTTTTGCAGAACATTTCTGTTCTTTATATGGTGTAAAAGACACTACAGGTAACCTTTCTCTTCAGTCTGACACGGTGTATACGCTATCAATCAATGAAAACTTTGTTTTCAAGTGCATGAAGCGCCTGAAACCTGCCCTTTTTTGTGGTGCTGGTGGTATTCCTACCATACTGCTTAAGATGTATGGAAGCATACTTGTTCCCTTTTCTCACAAGCATCTTCCATAGCTCCCTAAAGTCTAGTACATTTTCTAGCAAACGGAAGGTAGCGTGGATATTGCCCCTGCACAAATCGGGCGCTAGACGTGCAGTTACTACATGCCGGTCTATATCTATCATCTGCGTTGCGTCAAAAGCCTTTCCATAGGTATTGCATTCCTTGCTTTCTGATAGTGTTGTTACGTCTCAACACCACAAAGGCGTTAAATGGACGTTTACCACGTGTCAAACCACCACCCCTCTTATCCAGACGTCAACACAGCGTGGATACCGACTGTTGAAGGGTTCCACGAAAGTCGCTCGCCCCACCATTACCTAGAAATCTCAGCAAAAGATGAAAACGAGGGGGACAACGACGACGAGGTTGTTGTCACCGGTTGCTTTCTTAGCACAGATTCCGAACCAGTCTCTTCGGAGGCGGAGTTACGGCGAGTTGTTGCGAGCATGGGCATGGTATCGCAATGTAATCAACCATCGTGATTTGCTGCTCAACACTCTTCAGATTTCCTAGTAGACTCGCCTAGGAAAGAGGATGGTATTAAAATCAGAGACTTTTCGAGAGAGAAGACATAGGGTCCTAATGTGAACTTGGATCTTTAACTTGCTCCGGCATGAAGTGGGCTTCCGTAACTGGAGCCATATAAGTAAGCTAAATAAACCCTTTTTCCTTCATATTCTACAACTTGACGTAGTAGTCGATGGGTTTGGTGGATTCCATGCCCTGAAGGCCACCCTAGGCGCAACAGTGTTAAGAACATTTTAATGAATAAACAGCATGGCTCGGTGTGCCGACGGCTTAAAGCTATTTGAGACTGTCAACAGTGTTCACCACTGCGTCGACCTCCAAAAATAATTTTTCTTTATGCGTCTAAACTAAATTGATGCATCTCTTCAAGCACCCCTTTTGCATTCTGGCGACCATAGTTCAGCCTTCTCGAGTATACCTCAACTCGCACCTCTGCACTCAAGTCTTAATTAATTTGAAACTTTGCGCCTGTACAAGGTTATCCATGGCATCCTACATTCCCCAAAGCTTCTCGATCATATGCAATTTTTAGTGCCGCAACAGTATACCAGGCAGCATTGCGCATTCTCACCCGGGAATTGTGCAATTAGAAATTGTCATATATATGGCTCGACTCCAAAAAAAGTAATAAGAATTGTGCCTGTATTGATATATTTCAGAGTTCATTTCATGTGTTTTGTATATATTTAGATAATCATGTTGTAACTCCCACTAACGCTTCCTCAATTTCTTTTTCCTTATTTGTTTCGTTACCTCGCAGTGTTTTGTCTACCACTTCTGTGTTCTCGGCCCATTTTGGCTCGCATATTGCTTTTAAGTGCACCAGTACGAAGGCTTTCTAGCTCTTCATGGGCACTATAACAAACATTGATTAGTATTGTAGTACAAAGTCGTGTTTTTTACTAATATTGTTACAGGGCGACAATTAAAACAGCGGGAATTAAGAAAGTGCAATAAAATGCCATGTGCCTGATCATATGCGCTGTGCTATTAATTTATTCTGAAGTTCAATAACGGTTGGCTACCGTATCCAGTGTTGTGCAATAAAAAAATAAGCCACAGCAATTATTTCAAGCCTCGCAGATCAAATTGAATGTATTTCTCAATCAAAACGTCACAGTAGGCTAGAAACAATGAACTGATATTTTTTTTGTGTGGTGACTTGAAGTGTATAAATGTGAAAATAACCTGTTTATAATATATTATGCAAATGAGCTGCCTCCATACTTTTGAATAAGTGCTTGAATAGTACGACTTGGCAAAGGGCAGCAAAAGACACCAATAAAGCCCTCCTATTCTCAAGTTTGTATTGTCTGACGGTATGTCATTTCATTAATGTCGAGAAAGACAGACTTGACAAGTTGAAACCAGTTACTATATAACATGGGCTTTACAGAGCGAAAATATTTCTAGCAATACACTCAATGCCGCTCAGTGTGAAGGCCTCCGGATGCGGGGTTGATGCTTCAAAACAACCTAGTTAAATAATTTAGGTGCTTCATTGGCAAGATTAGACAGAAACAAGAATCGGGAGGAGACAAGCTACGAATCACGCAAATTTTAGCTGTTCTAGATCTTTTTTTTTTTGCGAGTATGAACGCTACGTGTGTTCCAGTTCTTTTCGCTGATTTTATCTGAACCCACTTTTTCGCGTTTCTTTCATACACCAACAAGCGCTAATATATTGACACGCATACTTTTTTATCTGCATCCCGTGAACGCATTTCACCAGCTAACGAATGTTAAACTTTATCGCTCGGCGCAGGACCCGCCTGCACATATCGGAAATTTCGCGCATGTTATCGATGGTTCTATCAATTTTATTTTATTTATTTTATTTCCAATACTGTGAGCCCTGCCGGGCTGTTACAGGCTGGGAATACAGAGCACAAAGTTCACGCAAAGAACGCAGTCAAGTTTTCTTCAAAAGAGTCTGTTATTGTTATTGTTATTGTTATTGTTATTTATTGTTATTTATTACCCTGTTATTGCTCGGAAACACACAAGAATTCAAGTTATTCCACTCAACAATTGTCTTGACAATGAAAGAGTGCTTAAAGACATCAACTCTTGGCACATAAGGCATTATAGCGTAATTGTGGTTAGTTCGTGGTGAAACCCTTCCAGGAGGCTTCAAATACAAACTGGAATTCAGGTTCAGCTCATTGTGATAGAGTTGATATAAAAATTTAAGGCGCGCGATTTTCCTGTGCACAGCCAACGTAGTGAGACCAGCCCTATCGAGCATGGAGGTTACCGAATGCGTTTTGTCGTAATCAGAAAAAATAAACCTAACCGCCATTCGCTGAATGCGCTCTAATTTATCTGTTATGTATTGTTGATGAGGGTCCAAAATTATACAAGCATACTCTAAATTTGGTCTAACAATGGTAGTTTATGCCTAAAGTTTAATATCTGGTGCAGCATCTCTCAATTTACGCCGTAACAAACCAAGCTTGCGCTGGGCTGATCCACATATGTTTTCGACGTGTTCATTCAAGTTGAGGTTACTCGTGATTGTTACGCCAAGATATTTCAGCTTTGTGGAACGCTTAATTACATTATTATTTAGAGCGTACGAAAACATCAACGAAGTTTTCTTAGTTGTAACTGTCATGCAAACAGATTTATCAAAATTGATTTGCATATGCCATTTTTCACACCAGTTATAAATTCGACATAAAGCATCATTTAGTCGTTCTTGATCAGAAACCCTTTTAACGCGGCAAAACAAGAGGCAGTCATCGCCAAACAACCGCACTTCAATCATGGGATGTACATCAGTTGCGATATCATTAATATACAGTAGGAACAAAATTGGACCCAAGACCGAGCCCTGAGGTACACCTGATGATACAGGAAGGAAGGTGCGACGGACTTTGGAAAGGTGATTGCACATGCGGCACGAATTGTGTAGTAGTTTGTCGAAGGCGCGTGGGCACCGGCAAATACGCTGAAACGTTCGACGACTGATATATGAAAGCAGACGCGCTTGACCCGAACAGCAGATTTTCGACGATCGCCGACTTTGCTCATCGCTTTCGTTGCGCTTGAGCGTTACTTGTTTTGCTGGGCACAAGTTCGCCCAGTAAAGAGTCAAATTCCTAACACCCAGTTTTGACTCGGCATCATTCTTCGCCGTCACTTCAACGTGATAATAATTCTAATACAGAAATGTCAATGATACTATGCACACCTAATTCTTACATAGTTGGCTATGCAAAGAGCCACCAAAATTGAACTCGTACGACAGCTTCTGATATGACATGGCGTGATTGTGCAGGTCCTTGCAAAGCGATCTTGTAGACAGACGACCGTGCAGACGACGACGCGAGCCCTGATGTCGATATTTTGTGTAGTATCGTCACATCAAAAGTAAAAAGGAGCCGTTGCTGCAGGCGTGCCTTCATTAATCAAACCAGTTTTTTATATCTAGAAGAGCATACAGATCACTAACCTATTGTTTCAAGTTCAATTTAGATCAATCTGTTTTAGGCAGGTGTTTCATGGTTGAAGACAAAATAGTCCAGAAACAGCGAACCGCAGCCTAGGAGCGAGCGTCGGCGTGGTTGCTTGCCTTTTGCCTCCTACGGACGCGAAGCGACGTGTTCGCTTGTCGGCGCGTGCCGAAGCATACCGACGCATGCCAGTGGTTGGACCTACAGCCACAGAACACCTATATATATATATATATATATATATATATATATATATATATATATATATATAAACAGCGCACTCTAGTAGGGCCTAAAGACCCTTAAACTTCGTAAAGTAGTGCCACGCTTTGAAGAATGCCGCCTCCTCCTCACGCGCGCCAGCCGAGGCCGACGCCGCGTCGCTATTGGCCTAATAGCATCACGTGGGCCCTTGCGCCGTGCATCAGCGCCATTATTGCTCGAGAAGCGTCTACGGAGTGGCGAGGAGCGCATGTTGGCACCGTTGCTACGATCGAGCAGTGTAGGCAGCGCCATGAAGCGTGAAAGAGAGGAGAAACTAGGAGGAGTGAAGGCGGAGGAGGAGAGTGTCGCTTATGTACGACGTTTAAGGGGCTTTAGTTGGGCCTTTACTCGTAGCCGCTCCATAGAATAAAGAACCAACTTTAGAGAAGGGAAACTACCTTCCGCAGTGGTACGAAAATAAGCAGCGGCAACGCATGGAACTTACTAGGTGGACGCCAGATTGCGCTGCTTAACCCGGAAGCGGAAGTCCGTTTCTTTAGAGCAAAATTCAATATGGCCGCTTTTTGCCGGCAGCGTGCGCTGGTGCGCGCCGTACTTTCCCAGCCAGATATGCGGCCTGCCTCAATGCTTTGGCTGCCACGTAGCTGGTGCGTTATAATTGTCAGGAGACCAAAAAGCCTCTACTGACGCCATAAAAGAAGCCACAAGTGAGTGAACAGAACGTGCGACTTTATTGGCAGAAGATAAGCAGTGTACATTCTCGTGCAATAGCAGAACTAAAATTTGCATGTCGAGATACGCTGGAATTTTTGACGCGAGCTCGTAAGCGGCTCACCGTCGTCGTCGAACAAAGCGGTCTAGTAACGAGCGACAACCAGCGGCGCAAGCAGATTGGACAGAGTGTCCGGCCTGTTTGCAGCGGCAGTCGCCGTTAAAGATGAGCAACTTGCATTGCGATGCTATCGGGTGATGCAGGCATCTGCTGCAGCAGCCAGCACGGCGACATGGACTACCCGGCATTTTAGCGTTGACTCCTTTCCAACCTGCACGTTACTTTTCTTTCGGGGGCCGTAATGTGGGGCTCACACTTGGTGTCCCACATTGTCTCAATATGGACAAGTCGCTTTCGTGGGCATCACCTTCATCAGCCACTTTAGCGGGCCTTTGCACCCAACTTCACACACGTCGGACCATGTAAGCACGTACGCTGGTCTCCGTTTGTGCTTAATCGCGGCCGAAAAAGGCCGTAGGCACAATTTTCCCATGGCTGCAGCAGGAAAGGCTGAACGGGGAGCACGAATCACGGTGTGTGTAAATTGGGAGTCAATGTCGCTGTGCAGATTTCAGGAGCAAATGCTTACTTCGAGAGACTGCTTTCCAATGCAACTGACCAGGCCGCCACATCCGATAATCATAACACGGCGACCGTAACCAAGTGAGATAACAGCAAAAATAAACAACAGTCAATCACCCCATAGTGTTCAGAAAGTACATTATACATTGGCTACAAACCATATGGCAACAGCGAGCATTCAAGTACACGGGTCTCTTACGGTACATTCAGCCGCCTACCTACAGGCATAGTGCTTGCCTTCGTCGCACGTGGTGGTCTCGTAACGAGCGACAACCAGCAGCAGAAACAGATTGGACAGTGTCCCACCTGTTTGCAGCCACAGTCACCGTTAAAGATGAGCAACTTGCATTGCGAAGCAATCGGGTGACGCAGCTAGGCATCTGCTGCTGCAGCCTCCACAGCGACATGGACTACCCGGCCTTTTAGCGTTGACCCCTTTCCAACCTGCACGTTTCTTTTCTGTCGAGAGCCGCTAATGTGTGGCTCGCATTTGGTGTCCCACTTTGTCTCAATATGGACAAGTCGCTTTCGTGGGCATCACCTTCGGCAGCCATTTTTGCGGGCCTTTCCACCCATACGGCTGTCAACTTCGTACACTTCCAACCATGTAAGCACATATGCTGGTCTCCGTTCTGAGCAAATCATGGCCGAGGTAGGCCACAAGCACAATTTGCCCATGGCTGCAGCAGGAAAGTACGAAGGGAACATCAGTTACGGTGCGTGTATACTGGGAGTCTATGTCGCTGTGCAAACTGCAAGAGCAAATGCTTACCTTGAGAGACTGCTTACCAACGCAACTGACCAGGCCCCCACATCCGAGAAATGTAACACGGCGACCAAAACCAAGTGGTGCAGCAAAACCAGATTCTGCAATCAATCATTCAGTGTAGCTTGCGCAAAGACCCAGGCTATCGAGGAAGAAGAGCAATCATCAACGAGACTAGGAATATGGAAAATGAGAAATCTTGCATTCAAGAGAGAAGCCACTTTACTCTGCAACCATTGAAGGCCAAAAACATCAAGAAAAGCACAATGGTGCATATCACATGGTGTATAGGTTAAAGGGAAGCTGAAAGGTTTTCCAGAAAAAATGAGTGAAGAGCAGTACGCCGTGGTTTTCAACCCTCTGAATTCGAATATCGCATCGAAATTCAGTGAAAGAAAGCGCAAACATATTTTATTTCGTCGAAAAGTGCAGCAGCAGACACGCCCAGCTCGCGCGCCTCGTTTGCGCCTGTGATTGGTCGGGCGCCTCGTGACGTCAACAATGGTGTTCGTCCGGACCGACTGCTGCCGCTACACACGAAGCACGGTGCAAAGTAGTTTGGTGGTGTTTTGCTGAGACGGTCATGGAAATTTTCGAGAGCTTGCGTTTCTCTGAGGAGTTCGGCGTTAGGTCCAAACTCTACGAGAGCGATTTTGCGCGCGACGGTGACGGGCGACGGCTACGAGCGACAAAACGGGCTGTCGCTTGAACAAATCGCTCGGTGTTGTCGCTCGATCGCTCGTTTCTATAAATCTAGAGCTCGTCGCTCGTCGCCCGGAAATGCCATGAGCGACTAGCCAATTGTGCGAAGCCGAAACTGGATGTACATAACTCAAATACTGCTGTTTGTCGCACGGAACGAGCAAACTATTGAATTTTACACTTGTAAGAATAAGAACCTAGTGCAAGACCTTCAGAAATATTTTATGCTCCTTCTTCAGTAAAATGCATCAACTTAAATTGATAAAGCATGCGTCACGCTAGTTTCGGCGCGTATATTGCTGCCCTCATACCGGGAAGTCGTCGCTCAAAGCCGTCGCTCGCGTGGAGTTCGGCTTGCAGACGACGAGTGAACGCGACAGCCATCGCCTCGCTTGTAGCGCTGTCGCTGTCGCATGCAAGATCACTTGTAAGGGGTTTATACTTGTACATACTACACGTGCGTGCATACTTGTACATACTACATGTACGAGCCGATTGCGAAGAGCCGGCCTCTCCAAGAAGCAAAAAATGCTAGTGCAAGCACTGCTTTCCGCGCGAACGAAGGCGAAGTGTTAGCATCTCATTGTGTTGGAAATGTTATTTGGCGAGTATGTTTTTTGCTAAGCTGCATTCAGCGTTCCAGTGAGTACGTTTCCGGGCAAACAGCTGTAGTGCTATGTTCCTGCATGCCTCCTCGTAGAACGTAAGCGGTGATGCGATCTTCAGCATTTGTGCGCTGCCCCAAAGCTGTCGGCAATCTACACAGACGGTTTAAACGCGGGAAAAGTTTACCGGCTGTTGTAGCACGTGTAGCATAGAACCTTCATCAGCGCGCCATCCGTACGCTACTCATAACCGGCGAATTCCGTCCGCTACGTAAAATGGTCGGTTTCTTTTGTGTGCGAGAGAAGGGGAAGTGCAGCGTCTTGGCGTGAGCAGGCTTTCCAACACATGCAAATTTTACGCTTGCAGTGCGTTATGGTAGCTGCGTGCAAGCTATTTCACGACACACGTGCGAATAGAAAATTCTCGGCGCTTGGCGATGAAACCTGCGTCAAGGGTGGGCGATAAGCATGCACCTTCCGTTCAGCGTACTAACTATTTTTTTTAGGAGAACCCAAAGCAAGCATTATTGATAAACTCCGATAGTAATCGTCACGGAATTGGTTAGAGCACAACACTTGTTCTTGAGCGCTTGAAGTTGTTTCGCTTCACAGCAGCCTCCCACTTAGCTGAAAGCTTCTTGTCTTGCAGGAACTAATGGAACATCGGAACATCGTCGCGGCCGCTGGTGTTCGTGCAAGCGTAGGCTGCACAGAACGCCGGCATGATTGGCCTACAAGTTCAATTGATGCTGCGCACGTCAACTACCACTCCTATATACACACAAATAAAGGAATGTAGGGTCGAACGAAGCAGATTAGGGCGGCACGCACGCAGAAATAAGCCCGGTCAGGCACGGTCGCGAAGACTGCGAAGGAGCGGAACACCAGTGTTGACGTCACTAAGCCGCGGTCTCCGGTCTCCGCTCGCATCGTCAGCGTCAGCAGCAGCGCGCGGCGCTCGACGGGGGGCGGAGCTACAGCACAGTTTTAAGCGACGATTGCGTCGCTCCTAAGTGAAAAATCCCCCCCGAAATTTTACCTTCATGGTTTATAAGGTTCCCGCATCCGTATATGAGCGTCTTATTGAATTCGACAGACTCTTCTGCTTCCCTTTAATGCAAGACACATGTCGATGCTGCATCATCTATTTCAGGAGAGGAATTGTGCATGACAACAAACACTAGAAGGTACTGCTACAGATATGTTATGCTACTAGACAGTGACTGGTATTACCAGCGAATAATCGGTTGACCTTTATGTTTGGATGAGGATGAATGATCTCTAACGAGAATGGCCAATGAAAAAGCTTGCATTTATAGAAGAAAAATTACACTTGGCACAAATGGAATTGACATGGCCAGGAAGCTGAATAAGGGCAAACTGACGGAACTCTTTTCGCCAGCGTCGTCCGCGCTTTATCAGAAGTTGCAGGTGCATCTGAAGACGAAGAATTTCTAGAAAGTCCTTTTTGAGTTACCTGGATGACTCAGCCAATTTTTCCGTGCTGGTGGAATGGTGGCTGAAGCTCTTTTCATTCTTGACACAGTGCTCCGCAGACTTGATATCTCATGCAAATTCTTCTGCATGCGCTTCTTTGTTCGTGGTGTAAAAGCCTTGCAAATTCGGCTCCAGCCCCTTTCTGTTGGTGTAGACAGGAGTTCCTCTGATGACCAAGATATGCCTGGCATAGACTCTGTTGGGGCAGAACAGTGACACATCAGATACAGCACAGATTAGCCAAACTCATGTTTTTTTTTTATGTTCGAACCAATTATATTGGACCATAAACATGAACAAACATTCATTTCTTCTGCAAACAAATGACATGTATCTCAAGAGTAGCAAGCCAATACAGCATATATCGGGGATATTTATTTCTGAACCACGTGTTGTTTACCTTGTAGTAACAGCCAATGTCCACACAATTGCCTTGTTGTAGCAGGCAGCAGCTTTTGTTTAGTGCGTGAAGTGTGTTGCTTTATACTGGTGCCATCCTCATTACTGCATGTCGGGAACAGAAATTTTGACTGAATCAGAAATTGAAAAAGCACAATTTTGCAATGTGAAATACAAAAAGGTGTGATATTGTAATGGTTTGCGACTACAGAACACATGCAAATTTACACTGTCTGTACTAAGGTGCTTAAGCAGCATGTTAAATAAATATTGCTATTGTCCATAAAATTGATGTCTGCCTAACTACAATGCATATAAACAGCTTAAGTATTATTGAGATCACAAATGAAAGCTTTTGTCCGTTCATTTATACACTGGAAGAGATCACACTGCTGGTTCCACAAGTAAATGCATGAAAGTCATGAAGCTATTAGAACTGAGGCATTATTTTTCTGCACGAACGTGATGCACCGCTTCACTACTGCAAAAATAAATGTCCTACGGTAAACCAGACTGAACAGCACTAACATTTGGAACCAACAAGTACGAAATATGGGTGAATTATCACGCTTGAAACTGTTTAATCGATTCAATTATTTACTTTCACATCATTTGACCCAAGGACTATTCGGTTTTGTGAACGAAAGAAGTTGGCGGTGGACTCAAAAAGAAGTTTTTTATGTATATTGTTAAGGCTACTCAGTCACATATGGCCACGGCGACAATAAGATGAAAAATGAGACGCGCGTTCAGATATCGCTCTTTCTTTCCTGATTGCGTCTGTATAACGACAGCCTCGTAAGTAACGGTTTACTTAGGAAACAGCAACGGAGGATCCTGAATGCCCATATGTTGTGCAGGATCTTCTTCGTTAACTTGTCTCCACCTGTAAGTTAATGAGACAAATATTATATAACGATTGAAGAAGCGGTGTTAAACGACTCACCGTTATTGTCGTTGTCAGCCGCAGCAGAATCCAGCTCCCGCTTCGATTCAGATGTGTTCCGAATGGTTCGCGACCGAAACCCATATTTCGGGCTTATATGTCCGCTTGCAAACACGCCACTTCACCCCAAGTTAAATAACGCGAGACATCGAAGCGCAATAAACTACTTTTAGCAAAAAAGAAGCAACCAGTCTGAGTGCACGAACGAATGAATCCGTGCCGCCATGCACTCGAAAATACCGGTAAAATTTTAAATCCAGGCCAGATGTCACGTGAAATATCGATGATGCTCAACGCTATTTGCGTTTATAGTTGCAAAGAAACAATAAACTTACTCACAAAGAGTACAATATCTGGTGCGCAATGATAATTTTCCCTCTTTTTTATGTAATAAGAATGCTTCGATAATTGTAAGAGAAAGTTTGTAAGTTAAAATTGCGCTTATTACGGCGCCTCTGGCGGCAAATGTTGGAACTAACGTAAGCATCCCGAAATGATTGTACTACGCTGGTTTTGTTGGCAGCAGCCATAGAGTTACTATACTGACTCTAGAAGACAAGCTACCCATAGGGCCCATGCATTGAAATCGGGAACCGCAAGAGCGCCGCCATGTTGCTACGCGCCGAGGTTGCAGCTCCTAAGACGCGTGCTAGACTTGGTGACAGTAGTCAGTTTTAATCCGACAACAGTAGCAGCGTAGCAGCTCGGCGTCTCGCTTGTAGTGTCGTGATGTGTGCGTGCAGCCGTGTGTTTGGGCTTTATAAGTTGGTTCTTTATTCTGTGTTGCGGGACGGTGTGGGTGTGGCCCATGTTGGCCGTACAGGTGGCCGTTATGCAACCGAGGGATGATCCTGTTGAAGTTTCCGGTGGTATGTGGTTTTCAGCGGTCACGCCTGTTGCAGGAGTGTCATTCGACGAGGTTACGAGCTCGAAGCTTTGGTCTGATTCCTCGTTGGCGTTCCGTAATTCTCTTCGCGCGGGCGCGGTATGTTGCAAAAGCCGCTTTCGCGATCTATCGTCGCGACGCTAGATCGGGTTTTTCTTATTATTATAAGTGCTGATCCAGCTGTAGGGCACATGTAACCGACAAACGGAAGTCTCAGGAGAGCACCTGAGATTATAATAAAGCAGGCGGCGCAGGAACTTCAGGGCACCCAAGGGACAGTTGGGGGATCAAAGCTCGAAGCAGAACGGTACGTAGGTTGGGGCCGCCGAGGCAGGTGTGTGCCAGGGAGTGTTCGCACGGACAGCTCCCCTGGCACGCGCAGCAGTGCCTCGCAAGGTCGAGATACTTTAAAGGCACCTGCGCCCATGATCTTTCTTTTGCCTCGGTGCAGCGAGCACGATTAACGAGAATAATATGGAGGGCATCCGGTGCATGTCGCGAATGCGTCATGACAAATGTAGCTCGCGTCGCCTGGCGTGTGTAGTAATATCAGAGTTGGTTGTATGAACTTTATGCATAATACGCTTTGTTACGGTACCTTAACAGAATGGGTCTAGAGGACGGTGTTGGTACATTTTTTCGTACCGACCTAATCCTATACCCCCCCCCCTACAAACACACACACATATCCCCTTTTTTTATGTATGCATACAATTCCTTGCCATGACGGATCATAGCCTCCTTTATTTTTGAAAAATAGAGGAGGATGGTGACGATGATGATGATGTGTGGTGTTTTGTGGCGCAAGGGCCAGGAAAAAAAGAGGAGGCTATGGACCGATTGACCAGTTCAAGTTGTCAACTTGTCAGTAACCGTCATAGGAATCACTGTAATAACACAATGCCACGATCGGATTGTTTACTTTCATTTTTTTGTTGTAACACTGAGGACTACATAAAACTTTATTTTGTGTATGTGAGAGAAGTATGTGGATATCACGAGCTTAAGCCAATGTGCGATACACAGACAAAGCAGCTGCTACAACATGAACTGCATTGAGGGCCACACAACACATACGTAATTAAAGGTGCAAAATATAGGGGGAAGCTTCAAAATACGCTCTGTAGCACTGCAAAGTATAACATATATTGTATGTGTACAATAAATGTTCAAAAATACAATGCATCAATGTCCCATTTGCCTTCAAGTTTATTATCAAGTTCAAGTTTACTGAAGTTTATTATGAGCATATGTACAACAGGAATCTACTGACACACCTGCCGTCAAGGTGGCTGTTCGAGGTGTGCTGGCTGCCTCAGTGTAAGAGAAAAATTGGGTGAATGTCGACACTAGTGCCACTGCTTCTTGCCTCTGACCTGCACGAGCCTCCGTGGCATCTTTGTGCACAAGTGTGCTGGCTTGGCGAGGCGTAGGAGTCATCCGAGAGAAAGAGTATCGTTTACATGGAGAAGTGGCTGTTCACGTTGCCTGTCGCTTTCCCTCAAATGTTTCCTTGGCGACTAGGGTGACACAGCCGCAGTCAAGGTGGCTGTTCGAGGTGTGCTGGCTGCCTAAACGAAAGAAAAAGCAAGAAATTAGATGAATGTCGATACCAGTGCTATTGCTTCTTGCCTCTTACCTGCATTTGCCTCCACGGCCTCGTGGCTTGCGGAGTCTGTATGAGGGAGATGCTGTTGCTAGGCGTAGGCATTATTTAAGCAAAAAGAAGGGGCCATTCAAATGGGGAATTATGGAAATAAATGCAGTTATGTCTGCTTCTTGCACTCTTCTTGCCTAAAAGTTTTCAAGCATAGTGTCCAGTATGCACCAGCACTATGACTGCTTCTGCTTTTTACCTGCAGGAGTTGCTGCGAGATCCTTAGTATGGCTGCGTGCAGCATTGTAACACTTGGTGGAGGCATTTGAAGTGCTAGCCAAAAATATAAAGAATCATCCTTGTCTGCACGAATGCTTTCAATTACTAAATGCAGTGGTAACTATCACTATTAGTGCAAGGCCCCCCACATCTATGCGGCAAGTGCCATAGCTCGAAACTGAATTTTTCCTTTAGTGTTTCACAAGGCATCTGATATGTCCACATTAGATGTGATGTGTTTCTTTTTATTTATCCCAGTGTGGAGAGAGCATCATTAAATTGTTTTTTATTTTTGCGTATCTTGTTTTTTGGTTTATTTCTGAATTTATCAAGCAGCAGTCTCACGATGCCAAAGTGACTTCTGTAATAGCAATCAGCTTTTGTTTTGCAGAAAAACAACGCATTTCCTGACCCATTGTTTGACATACCCTCACTCACATAATTTTGCAGAGTACTCTACATATATTGACTTGCTTGACCTCCACTAAAGAGTCTTGCATTTTCAAATATGACTCTTTCCTTAAAATCATTCGGCACTTCTCATAATTTCTGTATCTTGGGCTTCTGATACTCTGCATTAACCATTTTTGCTTGTTTCTGACTAGAAATGTCTTCTTTAATTTAGAGCTTAAATTTTGCCTTTGGAACACACGGAAGGGCTTGCCATTGCATATCTGCATAAAAGGGAAACGTTTCATTAAACATTTGCAAAATCCAATTGAAGATTGATGAATGCAGCTTGCAGTGTGATTTGACTGAATGAGTCATAAAAGTAACTCATCTCACTTGGTAAATTAAAGCACATATTAGTGTGACGTACAAGATACGTTACACTAACGTGGTGGGTTCTCTTGCTTATACAGCAAAATAATCGGTGCGCGAGAAAAACATTATTTTAGCATACCCCTTGTACACACTGATTTAAGGAAAATGAGCTGGAGCTGTCCACATGATGTACTTATATTACCTGCGAGTATGGTCAACAAAAATGTGGCCCAGCCGCTTAGTGGTATTCGGGATTATGTCAGTATTGCATATGTGCCTGTTGTCTAAAATAATTGAGTTTTGAAAATGCTCGCAGGGATCTGATGTGCATATCTGCAGTTTATGGAAACATGTAAAATACTCAGCATCAAGTGCAAGTGAACGGTCCCACAGGCCCGGCTCGATCATGCAAATAGATTCGCTGCACAAATTTGTGACCAGGAAAGATATTCCACATGAAATGGCATGCAAGGAAGTGTTGAAAATATTGCACAGTTAATAAAACGCCTACGCTATTAATATGTGGGTTGATGCACTCGTTATGCTAAACGGAGGTGAGGCGTGCAGACAGGACACAAGAGTAGAGTATTTACAAGCAAACAACACGAGCGCCGGCCACATCTCTACTCTTGTGTCCTGTCTGCACGCCTCACCTCTGTTTTGCATAATGAATCCTTACCAACTAGCTCAGCTTTCTGTCGTTCTAAGTCTCGATGCACTCGATTTCGTTCGCATTAGGCACTCGCCTCTTGATTACTTCGTGGCACAGAAATACTCGGCATCAGGCTGTTTTTCTGCTGTGGCCTTTGTAGAAGCATGATTATTCAAAGTGCAACAATTAAACAGATTCTTTGAGTTGTTTGTGGCTTCGCCAGTACAATTCCGGTGCGCTGCATGGTCCGCCTGTCCAGCAATTTCCTGCTGAAGGGAAACCTGCAAATAAAAACACCACTCCGCATGCAGAAAAATGCTCTACTCTGACGCTTCTCAAACGATTGTGATGCACCACAAGAGCTGCCTACTCGCATGATATTCTCAACAAGGAGATACATTCGTTTACTTACATGTGAAGGTATATGCCAGAGCACTTCGGGGCTTCGGTGGCACATAAGGCACGAGTTTGCCATAGCGTCCGATGTCGACGCGCGATCACATGTCAAACCTAAACTGTACTAAACTACTGCGCATCCAAAAAACAGATTCGAAACCGAAATTCGCGTCATCCTTTATTGCGTGAATGCGTATATTGTGATTTACATAAGTCACGGACTTAGCGATCGCTTTCTGTAAACTTAATATTAACGTACCACCTTCATAAAGCCATCACGTATGCGTTTTTAGATGACAAAGCATAAGGTGACCTGTACTTCTTTTCAGCTCTTTCAATAGTCATTGCGCTGGCCACATTGACCAGTAGCAACAGGGCGGCGCCCTAGAGGTTCCCACTTTTCCGGCCCAGCTTTTCCTCTAGAGTTGTTCTACTAACTCTATGGCAGCAGCGCGCGGTCGATTTTTTCACCCTCTGTGGCCATTTGCTGAACTTGAGAGCGTGCGGGGCCTAAAACCCCTTGATAATTTAAAAGTAGCGACGCTCTTTGAACTCTGTCGCGCTGCGCGACCTCCTCGTCTCCACCTCGCCCCTTGCGTATTCCCCCGCGGCAACCAGTTTTGCCCCCGTTTTTCTGCACGACGATCGGTCTCCCTGCCGTTGCCCTTGGAAACGCGCGGATCTTGAGTTTTGCTTGTGTTTTTCTTTTTCGTTCGCGCCATTTTCCTCCTGAGCACAGCTGGCTCGGCGCTTTAGCTCGGCGTAGCGAACGTTGTACGCTGTGTTTCCTGCTCTATGTGCTAGCGCTATGCCGGGCTGTTGAGCATATAACTGCAGCAAGAAGCCTGAAGATGGTTATGCCGTTTTATGATACCACAAGGAAAGCGTGACGGCCTGCGCAGGAAGCAGTGGCTGCATGACATTGGCCGATAGAACTTTGTTCCGACAAAGAACGGCGTTGTTTGCGAGCTGGGCGTCTTTCTTATAGCTCGTAGCAAAGCATCCAGTAATGCTGCATTTTTTTTTTCATTCTTCCAGCCTGCTCACCAGCGTTTTTGTTGCTGTTGTCCTCAGTATGCTTAATATTCTGGGGCGGCTCCATCACCTCGCACGTAGCTAACTGTTGTTATTCAGTCGGAAGTGCAGCATTATAGATTCTGCTTTGCGGCATGAAAAAATTTGTGGCAAGTATACCCGTGGAATTGCAGGTGATGAGCGTTAGCTAGTCAACATTGAGTCTTTTTTTTTTGTTTTAAGGCGAAAGCCTTTAGATCTCTGTGTTTCAAGGTGGCGTTGTAAACTGGAAGTATCACGTGACCCAAGGAAGGCCAGAGGCGACCCAAGGCATGTCCACCCCTGTATAAGAGAATGGTTACCCAAGTTAATTAATGAATCATTAGTGATTGACATAAGGTGCATTACGGAGGATTAAGGTTGATTACAGTGTATTGAAGAAGATTAAAGTGGATTAGAGTGCATTAGGAAGGATTAAGATGCATGAATAAAGATTAAGGTGGGTGGAGGAGGATTAAGACGGATTATGGCGGATTAGGATGAAGGGTTGATGAAATTGTATTAAGACCTGTTAGGGTGCATGAACAAGGATTAGGTAGGATTAAGGTGAATAAAGGAAGATTAGGGTCGATTAATGTGGATTAAGGTGAATTAGGGTTGATAAAGGAGGATTGGGACCGATTAGGATGGGATAGGGTAGATCAAGGTGGATTAGGGACCATGAAGCTGAATTAGGTGTGATAGAGGTGGATTAGGGTGTATTAAGGTAGATTGGGACCATTAACCAGGATTAAGGTGCATGAATAAGGATTAAGGTGGATGAAGGTGGATTAAGGGGGACTATGATGGATTAGAGTTGATAAAGGAGGATTAAAACCGTATAGGGTAGGCTATGGTGCATTAGGGGCGATGTAGGTTGATTAGGTTGTGTTAAGGTGGATTGGGAGTATTAAGGTGGATGAAGGCACATTAAAGTGGATTAGCTTGGACTAAGGTGAATTCGGGTTCATTGAGTATTAAGACCGAGTAGTCTACCATAATCCTCCTAATGCACATTATTACACCGCATTTGCCCACAATCGCCCCCATTCATCGACCTTAATCCTCCTCCATTCACTTTAATCCACCATAATCCACAAGAATCATCCTTAATGCACCCTAATTAACCTTCACCGACATTAATCTACTCTAACCCTTCTTAATGCACATTAATCCTCCTTAATCAACCCTAATGCTTCCTCATTCACTTTAATCCACCCTAAACCACTATAATCGTCCTTAATCCACCCGAATACACATTCATCTACCTTAGTCCACCCTAATCCTCCTTAATGCACCCTAATCCTCCTTCATTCACTTTAATTCACCCTAGCCCACCCTAATCCTCCTTAATGCACCTTAATCCTTCTTAATCCACCCTTATCCTTCTTCATGCAGTTTAATCCACCCTAATCCACTATAATCGTCCTTAATGCACCTCAACGCGCCTTCGTCCACCCTAATTCACCTTCATCGACCTTAATTCAACCTAGTCCTCCTTTATGCACCTTCATTCACCCTAATGCACCTTCATAGAGTTTAATCCACCTTAATCCTCCTTAATACAGCCGGATTCATCTTAGTCCAATCACTAATCAATCATTACTTTGTTAATCATTAATCATCTCGTATATGCGGCTGCACATGCTTTGTTTACCTTCCCGCCTTCCTTCGGTCACGTGATATTTTCTGTAGCGCGCAACGGGACCTTGAAACAGAGGTCTAAGGCTTTCGCTTAATAAGCCACACACAAAGGAATGTGTCACAAGCAATACTAGATCAGACGCACGAAGTAAACCATCTGATCATGTGGCAGAAAAATTGTCTGGAGTATAGAACTCGCCTCAAAGCTCCCTTTACATCGGTGTACAATCAACCTCTTCATAAACGTTGCCTCCAGCATTATCGATGCTGTTATTAGCATTTCTCAAAATTTGCAATCCCACTGGGGCGCGCAACTGGATTATCAAGGGGTTTTGCGGCGCCTGGCCGCTCGCCATCGCCCCTTGCGGGAGCAGCGAACCCCGTCACACACGCTCCACATCTCACGCTACAGTTCACGCCACCCCCCCCCCACCCCCCTCAGAAGCGCAAATGAGCTCGCCTACGCGGCTGCGCTGCGGCTACAGCGGCGGCCACGGCCGCCGGAAACTCGCCGCATGCGCGGACCTTCTCTCCTCCGCTCCTCCTCTTCATGCTTTCACTGTAGCCCCTGTAGCCATAGAGTTTCCTACAAGAATTACTAGAGGGAACTCTGGCGCTAGTGTCTACGGGAGCTGCAATGGGAGCGGTTGTCCCAGCATGGGAATTATGGGAAGTACATGGATTTGCCTAAACTTCGTTCTTTTGGCTCCAAACGGCTTTGTGACTTTGTAAACTCGTCATTTTGAACAGTGTTTTCCATAATAAGTAATTATATAAACATCATTAAAATTAAGAATATAGATTGCGCTGAAATATACGACAATAAGATTTATATAGCGTAATATACAAAGCCACAAGAACGTCTGAATCCACAAGCACGAAGATCAGACAAATCCATCTACTTCCCATCATTCCCATGGTAGGACAACGACTGCAGCGCCAGACTTTCCTCTAGTAATTTTTGTAAGAAACTCCATGCCTGTAGCCTCTTGACAGTGGCGATGGTGCTGCAAGCAGTCATGCTACGGTGCGGCGCACGGCCGCCCGGCTGCGTGTTGGCGAAGCTCGCGCGGGCGCTCGGCGTATAGTTTAGCCGTTTATCACTTCTAAATGATTTTCTGCCGCCGCGTACTAGCGCCGCCTTAAATCGGTATTTGTTACGGGTGTGATGAGCGACTTTAGCTGCGTAAAGTGGTATTCGTTCTCGCAGACTTCTTTGCTCAGCAGTATGAAGCGTACGACTCGGAACACAAAGCGATTGCTCAGTCTGGAATAGCTTGAGCTTTGAATTAATTTTTTTATGCAATACTGCTGCCCTTTGGCAACCAAGGCCACAGTTATTAAAAGCGAAACAGTAAAATCGAAGCGGCCCTTCGTTATCTTAATGCGAAAGAATTGCGACCACTTCACGATGCCTATGCACTTTCAATCGTCTTAATTTAATTTCACCATAATTAACAGCATAGGTTGTGGGTTGGACTCCCACCAAAGGTCGTGAGCTCGAATGTCTTAATTAACTCTAGTTTAATTAACGTAACCCTAATTAACACCAAATATCGCAAGTTAGAGTGTCTTAATGAACTTTATCATAATTAACTGTGCTTTAAATAATTTCACCCTAACACCAAGGGCCGTGGCTTTGACTCCTACCAATTATGTGGGTTCGAGTGGCATAACGAACTCTAGCTTAATTAAACCAGCCTTAATTAACTCTGCCGCAGGAGATTGCCATAATTAACATTGCCTCAATTAACTTTGAATTAATTGACATCATCAACTGCCTCGATTGGCTCACTTGACTTTTTCGTCGCACCAACGCCGACAACGCCGGATTTTCCGCCTCATGAGTCATATAATGTTGCCGCATTAATAACCAACATGAGGTACAAGTGTGCGATGTGACAGTAGAGGGCTAAAATCAAAATCAAGCCACGCTCGTTCAAAACCTATGCAAGAGAAAAAGAAAGCACTTCCAGTTAAGGGTGAGCAAGAACAGCGAAAACAAATATGAACTCATAATAATATATCAAATTGAAAACGGCACTAGCAAACAAAACGAAGAAAAATATAATGTGTGAAGCATGCGCTGCTGGTGATATGCAACGAAATGACGCGACATGTAAAGTTGATATCGCGCATGGTCAAGGAGAGGACCCGAATATGTTTCGACAATAGATAAGATTTTGGAAGTACGTTCCACTGCGCGGTAATCCCGCGCAAGTAATCAAGCACACAGTCAAAACAACTTATAAATGGAAGAATGAAGAACCTTTAGAAATCAGTGTAAGCAAATTACCGTACACATCCATTGAAATGGCGAGAGGTTCGGGAATAAGAAGTATGGAGACCCCTTTTGGACCCCTGTCTCCTGTTCACGCGCGACTTGGGCCATTCGCCCGCGCGATCGCTGGGGGCACGCAGTTCCAAGCCTTATTTTGGATAGCGTACATTCCCCGCAGCCGCTGGCGCCGGCGCGACGCGGAGCCTGCTGCTTGCGTGCGCGGCTCGCGTTACGCCGTGCGCCGCGCGTAGGAACAGTGCCTGAGGAGCGGGCCCCTCTCGCCCTCTGTTCGGCTTCTCTCTCCTTCAGCATAGGAGGTGCGCGGGCGCTTTCGCTCGGACAGATTGAATTTCGGTGCTCTTGGCTGTCGGACGTGCGGACCCACTTGGTCCCGCGCCCTCTGAGCAAGACGGCCCCCTTTTTGTGTGGCGAACCTGCTCGGAAGAGTCACTTTGGCGGAGCAGACTTCCCGGGAGCTTTCACCCGTAGTCTGCGACTGCCGCCCAAGTGCCGTATTCCTGTATTGTACGCGCATTTTGTACATAACAGGGAATAAATCCCCATTCGTTGGTGCCACGGCTGGAGTCGCTTCTACGCCTTGCCGTTGAGTCGGCGAACCCGCCGCGGCGCCCCTTTGCGTGCACTGCGGAGTGGGGACGAGCTACGTGTCTCCTTAGACCTTAGCTAGCCGGGTCCCGGCACGTTAGCCCGAGCCCCACAGAAAATAAATATTAAAACAAAAAGACAATTACCAAGGCCACTGAGCGTGCATTCCCATGTAACGCAATTTCCGAAATGCAATTATTTTCATCTTCTCATTTTTGAATGTTGTAGCTTTTCTTTCTTTGCTGTCCTTTCATTACCGATAGACTTCGTGAAAAACTGGAGGCGCGGAAGATGTAAGCCCACCGGCACCAACCCGCCGCGGTGCATGCAGGCCGCCAAGCCAACGACAGCGAAGAACGTAGCAGTCGGATAAGGTCCCTTGATAATTTGAAAGTACTGCTATTGGCCCCGAGAACGAACTACAGGGGCGCTGCGAGCGCCGCTCGCGGGACGTCAGGACAAGTACTCGCGCTTGTCGTCTGCTGCAGTTCTGGGGGTGTCCGGGCGCATTCTGCTGTGTTTTCGTTTGTTCGCTCTCGTTCCTTATACTTGTATACTTATGGCGGTCGTCTCAAACATACCTTTACGACGTCTTCGTTCGGGAAAACTTATTTAAAGATCTTATTTCTTAGACGACAATACAGTTCTCAAAGGCCACGCTACAGTTCCCGCCGAAGGAGCGGAGACCAGACCAGTGCGGTTTTTCATGCGCGGATCGACAACCGCAAAAACATAGCATATAAGAATCCAGTTATGATACCATACCAGCAGCGGTGCAACAAGTATGTCACAAACGCTGGCTTTATATGACTTCTACATCTACCCTGATTTTAATCTGCTACAACAGGCTTGCTCACGACATGGTATAATATCGAATTTTTGCATTTCTTCACAGAAACGCTCGGCAGTAACACTGGGACTTAACACTGCAGTTTACGTTATACCAGCCCACTTGCTTCATCAACTACTTCACAAAATTAGGCTGTTCTTCACGTGTTTAATGGCGGTAATTTGAAGTAAAGCTAATTGAAGCTTACAGCTATTTGCAGAATGCGAAAAGGAATGTAGCAATATATATTCCCTTTACCGTCCTACACGTTCAACTTGAGCAATTTACTGGTGTCTGGCTCGAGGAATAGACATGACGAATCTGTTTGGCGATCTGACACAGGCCGCTCGGCCCAAATTTTTTAGTGAAATATGCCTTTTGGACTGTATGGCTGCAGCCAGAAAGAAGCCGAACCGTCATTCATTAGTAGTATGGGACATATTGTGATGTAGTAGTGACTGTGAAGAAAGCAGACAAACTGAGAAAGACGAAACTAGCGCTTTATTGGGTGAACTTGTGCCTTCAAAAACAGGCTACACTCAAAGAACGGCGACAGCGGCGAACACAGTCGGCGATCGTCGAAAATCTGAACAGCGGGTCAAGCGCGTCGGCTTTTATACAGGAGTCGTCGAACGTTCCAGACAACTCGTTGGGACCCGCATGCCTTCTACAAAGTTCTACACCATTCGCGTCAAGCGATGAAATCAGATAACACAAAGTTCGGCGACAACAGACAACAGATAGAAGCATCGATAACTTTCCAGAAACTTCGGATACATGCAGGTGCGTCCCACGTTGTCATGGTCGACTCCCGGTTCTCAAACCACGTTCTGGCGGCGTTTTCCAAGGCGAAATATACATGCCGCAGCTTGTCGTCGGAGTCCCAGTTGTTCAAAGTCGCGATTCGTTCGTAAGCCTCCAGTCAGGATTCCGGGTCTTCAGTAGCTGCTCCGTGGAAGGTCGGTGGGTCCCGATGTTGTTGCAGGATAACGGGGGACGCTGGGCCAGCCATTGGGGTTGTTTTGACCACGATCTTCTTTGTCGACTCAGGTAGAAGTCCGTGCTCTGGGGGCAGTCCTTGCAGTCTGCGGCTAGCACGCTGGTCTTGGACGATGTCAGTTTTGTCCTCGGGCTTCGAGCTTGGATCATCGCGGCTTTGCGGGGGCGTTCGGTACATGAACGCACAAGCACCTCCACCAGATGTCACGTGGTAGTGACTGTGAAGAAAGCAGCCAAACTGAGAAAGACGAAACTAGCGCTTTATTGGGTGAACTTGTGCCCTCAAAAACAGGCTACACTCAAAGAACGGCGACAGCGGTGTACACAGTCGGCGATCGTCGAAAATGTGATCAGCGGGTCAAGCGCGTCGGCTTTTATACAGGAGTCGTCGAACGTTCCAGACTAATCGTTGGGACCCGCATGCCTTCTACAAAGTTCTACACCATTCGCGTCAAGCGATGAAATCAGATAACACAAGGTTCGGCGACAACAGACAGCAGATAGAAGCATCGATAGCTTTCCAGGAACTTCGAAGAGGCGCGTCCCGCGCTGTGCGATAACGTTTGTTAGGCGGTAAAACGTGTCGCCCGATAAAGACAAGTACACGTGTCAAAATTGAAGATATAATTCCCCGGTGGAGAGTCGAAAATCAAGTGAAATATGTAAGGCTTGTTGTGCCTTCCTTACGAAGGCTTGCGAGGTTCTCTCTTATGTACTGACGAAACGAATAGTTCTCCGGTTGTAGAGTTAAACACCACCGGATCGAGACATGGTGAAGACATGGTGCTTAAATTTTCCTTTTCTAGGCAGCCTAAGCTGCGCTGCAGTACCCGAGTATAGTTTAGGCATTGCAACTGGCGCTGTAAAAAACTGCTTTATGGTTTTCAATTCGAACGTGTGCGGCACTTATGGGTTTTGCGAACAATGCGTGCCTCGCCATAAGTACAGTCGGTTGCTAACGTTGTTTGAGGTCTGCGCCATATTGTCGATAAAGGCTATTGAGGGCCACCATGAAACATATCGCTTGCTGTTGATTGGCTCTTGATTTTAAGCACGAAACTTTTCTTTCAGGTGGTTGCTACTATGGTATTTGTGAATTAACTATGTAAATAATCTACATGAGACGCCGTCGTGTTAGTAGCCATGAGCAATTCGTTTTATGGGGGCCTGTTTCAGAGAGCGGTGAAAGTAGTAATAAATTTTTCATACGAAATGCGCGCCTAACTCTTTCTTTTACGTATTAATAAAGTGCCCATATTTGACTAGAACAACTCACCAGAGTAATAAGAATCATGATGCGAGCTTCGCAGGGCAGTGTCTTTCTAACACGGACAGCACGTTGACACCAAATACCAAGATTCTTCTTCCATGTAAAATTTCTCGCATAGCTAAGTACTAAGGGAATGTTACGTATTTAGCGAAGCATCGTACGCAAGTTCGCGTATTGCATTTGCAGACATTCTTTTTTTACGCAATATTTATGGACAGACACGGCGATATATGCGTTGCAAAACCAGTAGAGCCCTTCAACGCTACACAGCTTGCAATATCCAAGCCGCAAACTTTCTTGACTTGCGCTTTTGAAGAAGGAACAGAGGTTCAGGCATGGGAGCAGAAAGGAGCCGACATGTCCTTCAACACCTATGGCTCGAGCCACCCATACCTCAAGCGTACGCGGAGGCAACGAGCGCGCGCGGCCGCCGAGTGAGCCGGAGCGAGCGGCCAAAGAATAAAGACCAACTTGGAGAAGAGAAACTGTACCTTCGGCAGTGGTACGAAAATAAGCAGCGGCAGCGCATGGAACTTAGCGGGGCAGACGCCAGATGGCAATGCTCAACCAGGAAACGGAAGTGGTTTTTTTTTTTTTTGTAAGAGCAAAATCCAATATGGCCGCTTTTCGCTGGTCGCGTGCGCTCACGGAGGAAGGAAACTCAGGAGCATGGAGGAAGGAAACTGAGGAGAGGCCCTACCCCGTCCGCGCGCTAGGAGAAAAGTGTGGAGGAAGTGACATAGTAGGTTCTCTTTTTTTGCTGATTTTTTTATTTCTTTGCCGTAGAGGCCACGCCTTTCGGGCCACAATGGCGGCTCTGTTTTGGTTCTGTGCGCTCCACGGAGGAAGGAAACTAAGGAGAGGCCCTGGCGTCACTCTTTGTGAAGCTAAAGTGAAGCCGGAAGTTGGCGTTGCTCATGGCGTTGCTCCGCCTATCGGGCCAGCTGTCCTCTCTTGTTTACATTTCTCGCGAAACCACGCCGCGCTGCGCGCAACCGTGCTCCTCGGACCCGCGCGCTCCGCAGCAATACTGAGCAATCCTTAGCACGTTAGCATGATTCCGCGAAAGAAGGCAACATTTCCCGAGGATATTCCCTCGTCCGTAGCCATTGCCGTGGCGCGGTATATTGCGTACAGCGTTGCATGCGCGTTCATTTCACGAACTTTAGTTCCTCCTGTCCCACCTGGCCACAGCAACATCCGGTAGAGCACAGTCCAGATAACGCAGCGCAAAAAAACACGGAGACCAACGCAAACCTGCCCGCACGGCGCCTTTGTTACGGTACGAAACCTACGGAGCAACACGTGTGAGCCAACAGAACAATAACTAAGCCGCCATTGTGGCCCGAAAGGCGGGGTCACTACAGCAAAGAAATAAAAAAAACAGCAAAACAAAGGAGAACCTACTACGTCATTTGCTCCACACTTTTCTCCTAGCGCGCGCAGGGGGTAGGGCCTCTCCTCAGTTTCCTTGCTCCATGGTGCGCTCACACGTGTTGCTCCGTAGGTTTCGTACCGTGGCAAAGGCGCCGTGCGGGCAGGTTTGCGTTGGTCTCCGTGTTTTGTTGCGCTGCGTGATCTGGACCGTGCTCTTCCGGATGTTGCTGTGGCCAGGTGGGACAGGAGGAACTAAAGTTCGTGAAATGAACGCGCATGCAACGCTGTACGCAATGTACCGCGCCACGGCAATGGCAACGGACGAAGGAATATATCCGCGGGAAATTTTGCCCTCTTTGGCGGAATCATGCTAACGTGCTAACGATTGTTTAGTAATGGTGCGGAGCGCGCGGGTCGTGCAGCATGGTTGCGCGCAGCGCGGCGTGGTTTCGCGAGAAATGTAAACGAGAGAGGAGAGCTGGCCCGATAGGCGGAACAACGCCATGAGCAACGCCAACTTGCGGCTTCACTTTAGCTTCACAAAGAGTGACGTCAGGGCCTCTCCTGAGTTTCCTTCCTCCGTGCTCAGTAGAGACCCTGACGTCACTCTATGTGAAGCTAAAGTAAAGCCAGAAGTTGGCGTTGCTCCGCATATCGGGCCAGCTCTCCTCTCTTGTTTACATTTCTCGCGAAACCACGCCGCGCTGAGCGCAACCAGGCTGCTCGGACGCGCGCGCTCCGCAGCAATACTAAGCAATCCTTAGCACGTTAGCATGATTTCGGGAAAAAGGGCAAAATATCCCGCGGATATTCCTTCGTCCGTAGCCATTGCCGTGGCGCGGTAAATTGCGTACAGCGTTGCATGCGCGTTCATTTCACGAATTTTAGTTCCGCCTGTCCCACCTGGCCACAGCAACATCCTGTAGAACACGGTCCAGATAACGCAGCGCAACAAAACAGGGAGACGAACGCAAACCTGCCCGCACGGCGCCTTTGCCACGTTACGAAACCTACGGAGCAACACGTGTGAGCGCACAGAACAATAACTAAGCCGCCATTGTGGCCCGAAAGGTGGGGCCACTACAGCAAAGAAATAAAAAAGCAGCAAAAAAAGGAGGACCTACTACGTCGTTTCCTCCACACTTTTCTCCTAGCGCGCGAAGGGGGTAGGGCCTCTCCTCAGTTTCCTTCCTCCATGCGTGCGCTGGTACGCGCCGTGCTGCCTATGCGGCAGGCCTCATTGCCTAGGCTGCCGCGTAGCTGGTGCGTTCTAATTGCCAGGAGACCACAGAGCCTCTACTGACGCCGATACAAACAACCCACAAGTGAGTTAACAGGACGTGTCATTTTATTAGCAGAAGAAAAGCAGTGCACCTTGTCGTACAAGAGCAGAAATAAAATGTGCACCTCGAGATACGCTGGGCACACTTAAGTCGTCGCACATGGCGGTCTGGTAACGATGATGATGATATGTAGTGTTTATTGGCGCAAAGGCCAAGTGTGGCCAAAGAGCGCCAAGGAAGTGGTGATGAGTACTGAATGGAAAAATGGCTTATGTGACGTGGCTGTAGAGAGGCCTAAAACTGAGAGCTATAAGTTGCATAATATACACAAGGAATAAAAATATGAGAATGGCTGAAGTAGGGTATGCTGTAAGTATAGGATGTTCAACAATGGTGTAATAGCGTTACATGAATAAAAATGGACGAGTGATTGTCGTTGACAAATAGCACAACAGCCTCAGCTGGTCCCTTGAGTACAAGGGCCTGGAGACATGTGCTATAACAAAGGTTCACATCGCAACCGTGGCCTCTCGCAAGAGGCCGTGTTACGAATTTCTTGCGCAGAAAACTTGGAGCGTGTCAACGTCGTTTAAAAAGGCTAAGGTAGATTGCATGTGAAATAGCGGTTCTCTGCCTAGAAACAGTGCCAGGTGAAGTGGTATACACTGACTGTATGCTAAAGGGAAGTGTTTTTCCCTTTCGGCTTGTGTTTCGCGGCATTCTAGGAAGACATGCTGAACACTGAGTGTCTCCCCACATCTACTACACATTGGAAGCTCACCGCCACTCAACAGAAAGCTATGTGTACCGTAAGTGTGCCCTATTCTGAGGCGACAGAATAGGACATCACTTCGTCTGGACTTGGTCAGTGATGGCCACTATCCTAAATGTGGCTTAACTATGTGGAGTTTATTAAGGGTTTCAGGCTCCCATTTATGCTGCCAGTAGGTTCTGAGTTGTTTCCGTAAGTATGGCTTTAGGTCTGAGAAGGGATCGGCTGCGGACATGTTGCAAGCTTTTGTGTCTAAGGAGGTAGCAATTCGGTCTGCCAGGACGTTACCTTCAATACCTCTGTGTCCAGGCACCCAGCATATCGTTACATGTTGGCCAGAGGCATAAATAGTACAGAGGAGAGAGAAAAGATCTGCAATTATTGGATTTCTGTGGTTGAAGCATGACATCAATGTTTTCACAACACTTAATGAGTCTGTGTATATGACCGCCTTACGTAGTTTTAACTGTTTGATGTGTTTTGCAGCCGACCATACTGCATACGCCTCTGCTGTAAAGATGCTTGTTTGAGGGTGCAGAACATCGGACTCGGAAAAGGATGGGCCGACGGCTGCGTATGACACGCCAGCATGTGATTTAGACGCATCTGTGTAATACTCTGGACAAGGGTATTTAAATTGTAATTCCAGAAAATGCATATGAATGTGCGCCTCTGGAGCGTGCTTCGTTACCTCCACAAATGACGTGTCACAGTCAATGGTTCGCCACAACCACGGTGGAAACGGCTTGGCAGAAGCCATTAGTCTATTTTCATGAATATGAACATCCATCTCCTCGCTCAGCTTTGTCACACGGATCGAGAATGGCTCTCTGGCTGTAGGTTTGTTGTGAAAGAGTGTTGCAGAGGTCATATCGTTTATGGTGGGATAACAAAGATGGTTTTCGTTAGCATGTACTTTCAGAAAATAATTAAATGTAGAATATGACCGCTGCAGATCGAGCGACCATTCATTCGATTCGACATAGAGGCTTTGAATCGGACTCGTCCTAAAGGCACCGGTGGCGAGGCGGATACCAAGATGATGCACAGGGTCCAGCATCTTGAGAGCACTGAGTGTAGCTGAGTGATACACAACGGCACCGTAGTCTAAGCGCGATCGTACAAGGCTCCTGTAGAGGTTCATGAGGCATTTCCTGTCGCTTCCCCATGTCGTATGTGACAGTATTTTCAGGATGTTCATTGTTTTAAGGCATTTAGCTTTCAAATACTTGATATGAGAAATGAAGGTTAGTTTTGAGTCGAGTATTATGCCTAAAAATTTATGTTCAGTGTTGAGTGGTATGTGTTGTCCATGCAGCATAATATCAGGATCTTGTATCAAGCCTCTCTTTCTAGAAAAAAGTACACAGGAGCTTTTGGAGGGGTTTAGATTGAAGCCATTTTCGTTTGCCCATTTTGAGACCTTGTTCAGTCCGAGTTGGACTTGGCGCTCGCAGACAGCAAGGTTACAAGACCTAAATCCTAGTTGTACATCGTCTACATATATTGAATAAAAAATTGAGGATGGAATGACTTCGCGAATGGAGTTCATTTTCACAATGAAGAGGGTGCAACTAAGCACGCCCCCTTGTGGCACACCAGTCTTTTGAGTGAATAGCCTGGACAGGGCATTGCCCACTCTAACACGGAATGTGCGGTTAGTCGAGTAGTTTTCTATCATATTTAGCATATTGCCGCGTACGCCCATCGCAGATAGTTTTCGGAGGATTCCGAATCGCCATGTTGTGTCATAGGCTTTCTCCAAGTCTAGAAATACAGAAAGAAAAAATTGTTTGTGTATATAAGCCTCTCTAATATTTGCCTCAATGCGGACAAGGTGGTCTATTGTTGACCTACCCTCCCTGAAACCACATTGAAGGGGATCAAGTAGACGGTTGCTTTCCAGGAAATAGATTAGACGCCGATTAACCGTTTCTTCATATAATTTACACATGCAGCTCGTTAGTGCTATTGGTCTGTAACTACTGGCTAGTGCGGGGTCTTTGCCTTGCTTATGAATTGGGATGACAATCGCTTCTTTCCATGAGGATGGAATGTGCCGAGATAGCCACATGGTGTTGTAAAGAGACAGAAGTGTGTTCAATGTTTCTGGATGCATATTCTTGATCATTGCATACATTATGCGGTCACCACCTGGTGCTGAGTTGCCGCAGGAACTGAGAGCAGCCTTCAGTTCAGCGAGACTAAACGGACGGTTATAAGGTTCATCTGCTGCGCATTTACGTTCAAGGCGCTCTCGCTCTATGCGTTCCTTGAACTTTAGGAAAGTTGGCGCATAGTGTGATGCACAAGAAATATTTTCAAAATGCTTACCCAGGAAGTCTGCCTGATCTTTCATGGTGTCGCCTTGAGCGTTTACTAAAGGAAGCGGTTGTGTTTCCCTGCCCTTTAATCTGTTCACCCTGTTCCATACCTTACCCTCATCCTTGTACGAATTGATACTACAGATGTACCTTTCCCAGCTTTCTCACTTAGCACGTCGTCGTGTTCTCCTGCCCTGTGATTTTGCCTTCTTGAATTCAATTAGATTCTCCGCATTTGGTGATCGACGAAGCCTGCCCCATGCCCTATTCTGCCTCTTTCGCGCTTCTTTGCAATCTTCGTTCCACCACGGGACACGTGTTTTGGATGAAAGACCATTTGTTTGTGGTATACACTTTTGCGCTGCGTCGATAATAAAATGAGTAAAATATGATACGGCATCATCTATAGTATAGTATTCTAAAAAGTCCCACGGTAAATAAGTACATTCTTGAAAACTTTTCCAATCGGCTGAGGCTAATTTCCATCGAGGGACATGCGGTGGAGAATAATACTGTGTTGTTAAGTTTAGAGTGACTGGGAAGTGATCACTTCCAAAAGGATTCTTGATGACATTCCATTTCACGTCAGACAGAAGACTAGCAGTACCAATTGCAAAGTCTGTAGATGAGTATGTGTTGTGATGCACACCGTAATAAGTCGGCTCCTTCTTATTAAATAGGGATGCACCGGATGTCAAAAGAAAATGTTCTATTAGCAGACCTCTCGCGTCACAACGGGAATCTCCCCACAGGGTGTTGTGGGCATTAAAATCACCCACGAGTATGTAGGGTTCCGGAAGCTGATTTATAAGGTTGTAGAAGTCTGTTTTGGGAAGGTGATAGTTTGGGGGTATGTAAATGGAGCAAACAGTAACCAACTTATTAAAAAGAACTCCTCGCACTGATACTGCTTCGAGGGGTGTCTGTAGGGCTACATGATGACAAGCTATAGACTTGTCTACGACAATTGCTACGCCACCGCACGACGCGTTAGCCTCGTCACGGTCTTTTCTGAAGATGGCGTAGTTACGAAGAAAGTTTGTTTGTGTGCTTTTCAGATGAGTCTCTTGAACACACAGCACCTTTGGATTATGTTTATGTAGGAGTTCCTTGACATCATCTAGATTGTGAAGAAGACCCCTGACATTCCAATATAATATTTGTGTATCCATAGTGAAAGTGTATGGTGATGTGTGTTCAAGAGAGGAAAACTATGTTATCCCAAAGAACCTTGCCAGGCCCTGTGATGCGGGATTTGCCTTTTTTGGGCAGCTCCTGAGAGCTTCGCCGATCCTTCGGCGTCCGAGACGCCGATACACTTGATGTATCCATCGCCTCCATAGAGGCGCTGGATGCCCGCTCGCGGTGTACGTTCCCGGGTGTTTCGGGCTTCTCTGTGCGAACAGAGGCCCTAGAAGTCGTGGACCCCGCAGGTCCGGCGGACTGCTGGCTCTTGCTGGGTTGCGGAACAGCACTAGCTGATCCCGCAGTGGGGGCGAGTGGCGCTACCGTCGGTCCACTTTGCGTGGTCCTAACGGCCGCCGAGAACCGTTGTGGCACTGCCCCCTGCCGTGCCACGTCGGAGAAAGAAGGCCCCACAAACGAGAGGCGTTTTCTAGCTTCTTTGAAGGAAATATTTTCTTTTACTTTGAGCGTGATAATTTCTTTTTCTTTCTTCCATAAGGGACAAGAGCGAGAGTATGCCGGGTGTTCACCGTCACAATTTGCACAGTGGGGTGGATCATTGCAGTTATCTGCAGGGTGCTCATGTGATGCGCACTTTGCACAGGTGGTACGGCCCCTGCAGCTCTGAGAGCCGTGACCGAATCTTTGGCACTTAAAACAGCGTCGGGGGTTTGGAATGTATGGTCTTACATTTATTTTCATGTAGCCGGTTTCGATTTGTTCAGGGAGTGTGCTCGTACAAAAGGTAAGTATGAGGTGTTTTGTCGGAATTTCTTTGTCGTCACGTCGGATCTTAATTCGCTGTACATTCGTAACGTGTTGGTCTTTCCAGCCTTCTAGGAGCTCTGTCTCAGTCAGTTCCAGCAGGTCCTGATCTGATACTACCCCTCGTGTACTATTCAATGAACGATGAGGACTTACAGAGATTTGGGTGTCGCCAAGCGAGGTGAGCTTTTGCAGATTTTCATGCTGAGCTTTATCACGGACTTCAAGGAGAATGTCACCACTGGCCATTTTCGTGACTTTGTATCCTGCACCTAGGGTCTCAGTTAGGCATTTCGCGACAACGAAAGGTGATACAGTTCTTACGGTCTTGTCGGGGGTTTCACTGTGAATCACGTGGAAACGTGGAAAAATTTCAGTGGGCTTATTAAAGAAGTTGAAACATTCTTCGGTACGCCCTCTTTTTGTGAGAGGGCGATCAGGAAGCCTGGGGAAAGAAGAAGCCATAAAAATTGGAGTAATTTCGGCAGTGGTGTCAGCCACCCACCATGGAGCCCAACAAGGGGACGTGACAGGCCTTGGAAATAAACGAGGCCTGCCATCGCCAGCTGTACACAACCACTATAACCAAATATGATATAACCAAGCTTGGTTATTTCACACAAGGTTAACCCTAGCTGCCAGAAGGATCAGAAATTCAGAAGTGAGAAGAAGACAGGAAAGCTGGAAAGTGAGAGAAAGACGAAGGGTCGAAGGAGAGAGAGACAGGAAACGGCAACTACCGATTTCCCCCCGGGTGGGTCAGTCCGAGGGTGCCGTCTACGTGTAGCCGAGGCCAAAGGGGTGTGTTGCCGCCGCCGAGGGGCCGTAAAGGTCCAAACACCCGGCATTGGCTCAACCCCCAGGATCCCCTTTTCCCCGAACACGGCTAAGCCGCGCACGGCTAAACGCGGGAGTGTCCAACCCTCATGTGCTCGGGTACGTGGTGTCGCAACACACCAAACGCCTGCTGACGCAGACGCCCCTGCGGGGGCGGTCTGGTAACGAGCGACAATCAGCAGCGCAAGCAAATTGGACAGTGCCCCACCTGTTTGCATCGACAGTCGCCGAAACTTGCATTGCGAAGCAACCAGGTGACGCAGGACTCTGCTGCCGCAGACTGCAAAGCGACATGGACTACCCGCGGCATTTTAGCGTTATCTCGTTTCCAACCTGCACGTTTCTTTTTATTCTTTCGCGTGCCGGTAATGTGTAACTCGCACTTGGTGCCTCACATTCTCAATATGGGCATGGTCGGTTTTGTGGGCATCACCATTTTGCAGCCACTTTTGCAGAGGCTTTTCCACCCATGTGGCTATCAACTTCATACACTTCGGATCATGTAATCACGTATGCTGGTGTCCGTTCATGCCACAGCACGTCTGATGAAGGCCCACAAGCATAATTTGCCCACTGCTGCACCATGAAAGGTCGAACGGGGAGCACCAATTACGGTGTGTGTAAATTGGGAGTCATTGTCGCTGTGTGGGCTGCATGAGCAGATGGTTACCTCGCGAGACTGTTGCCCAATGCAGCTGACTAGATCATCACATCCAAGAAACAGAACATGGCAACGATCATCAAATGAGACTCGCATTCAATCATCGCATAAGGTTCAAACAATACACCGTACATTGGCTAAGATCAACATGACAACAGTGAGCATTCACGCACTATAGATCGCTTACAGAACATTCAGCTATCCGACTTCAGGCATAGTGCTTGCCTTCGTCGCACATGGCAGTCTAGTAACGAGTGACAACCAGCGGCGCAAGCAGATTGGGCAGTGTCCCACCTGTTTGCATCGACAGTTGCTGTAAGTTACATTGCAAATCAATTGGGTGATGCATGCATCTGCTGCCATAGCCAACACAGTGACATGAGCTACCTCGCATTTTAGCGTTACCTCCATTCCTACCTGCACTTTTCTTTTTGTTCTTTCGGAGGCCTTTAATGGGTAGCTCACGCTTGGTGCACCACCTGCTCTCAATACGGACATGGTCTGTTTTGTGGGAATCGCCATTTTGCAGGCCTTTCCACCCATGTGGATATCAACCTCATACACTTCAAACCATGTAATCACGTACGATAGCCCCCGTTGACGCCAAATCATGGCTGAGGAAGGCCGCAAGCAAAATTTGCTCACGGCTGCAGCAGGAAAGGACGGGACGGGGAGCATCAATCACGGTGCGTGTAAACAGGGAGTCTATGTCGCTTTGCGGACTACAGGGGCAGATGCTTACCTCGAGAGGCTGTTGCCCAATGCAACTGACCAGGCCGCCACATCCGAGAAATGTAACACGGCAACCATGATCATGTGGTACACTATTGAAAAAAGGCTATGCAATCAAATCACTTCAGCATACCTCTAACATAACGCATTGGCACTATACACTATACATTGGCTATTAACCACATGACAACAGTGAGCACACACGCACACGGATCGCTTACCGCACATTCAATCGTCCTACTGCAGGCATAGTGCTTGCCTTCGTCACACATGGTGGTCTGGTAAGAAGCAACAACCAGCAGCGCAAGCAGATTGAACAGTGTGTCCTACCTGTTTGCACTGACAGTCGCCACTGAAGATCAGATACTTGCATTGCAAAGCAATCGGGTGACGCAAGCATCAGCTGCCGCAGCCAACATAGCGACATGAAGTACCCGACATTTCAGCGTTACCTCCTTTCTAACCTGCACATTTCTTTTTGTTCTTTCGCGTGCCGCTAACGTCTAACGCACACTTGGTGCCTCACATTCTCCAAATATGGGCATGGTCGATTTTGTGGGCATGCCCATTTTGCAGCCGCTTTTGCAGGCCTTTCTACCCATGTGGATATCAACTTCATACACTTCGGACCATATAATCACGTATGATAGTCTCCGTTGACGCCAAATCATGGCCGAGGAAGGCCACAAGCAGGATTCGCACACGGCACCAGCAGGAAAGGGCGGAATAGGGAGTACCAATCACGGTGCGTGTAAATTCGGAGTCTATGTCACTGCGCTGACTGCAGGAACAGGTGCTTACCTCGAGATACTGTTTTCCAATGCAACTGTCCTGACCATACGAGAAACGTAACACGGTGACGAGTACCAAGTCGGGCAGCAGCGAAACAAGATTCCGCAATAGATCACTTCAATGTAGCCTGCGCAAAAACACAGGCTGTCGAGCAAGAATAGCAATTCTGAACGAGTCTAGGAAATAAATATAGGAATGAGAAAGCTTGCACTCAAGAAAGAAGCCACTCTACCTTGCAAGCACTGAAAGCCAAAAACATTAAGAAAATGTTAATTCTACATAGCACACAGTGCAAATGTTAATGCAAGACACACGCCAGTGCCGCATCAGCTATTTCAGGAGAGGAATTGCACATGGCAATGTACACTAGAAAACACTGCTACACATGTGTTATGCTACTAGACAGTGACTGGTATTCAGTAGAGAGAGAGAGAGAGAGAGAGAGAAGAAACTTTATTAATGTATGGTCCGGTAGTTTCGTTGTGGTGGCCTCAGGTGGCGGTTCGAAGTCTTTGGACTCGGGCGGCATCTTTGGCTTGCCGGACGGACCAGAGCTGGTTTGCCAACTCTGAACTATTGAGAGCCGCCTCCCAGCGGAAGGACGCCGATGGAGAAGGTCCCCGGCGGTCCCCGCAGCCGGGGCAGCGTTGGGAAGAAGCGAGCTCGAGGCTTCCCGTACTGTGGTAACGTCCGCGATTACGGACGCGTCGCTAACGGATGTGGTCCCATTACCGTGGTTACCGGCACATTCCCAGAGCATGTGTCGCAGCGTTGCTCGCTGTCCGCAAGCTTTACAGGCATCTGTTGCAGATAAACCCGGGTAGCAGTGATGCAGGACCGCGAGGCTAGGGTAGGTGTGTGTCTGGAGCAAGCGTAAAGTTACGGCCTCATTCCTGTTTAACTTGTCGTGTGGTGGCGGGAATGTGCGTCTTTAGAGTCTGTAGTGTTGGGTGAGGTCTCTGAACGGTGGTCTCTGAACCGACTCATTCCAAGCCGTACTATAAATTATGAAGAAAACATCCGACTTCTAAGCATTCCCCAATTCCCGGGCATTATTTCCTGCACTTTAAGAGCGCAAATCCACGTCCGACTCCGCGTTTCCAAAATAACTTGGCCTTAGCCACGCTAAGGCCAAGTTATTTCCCTAACTGCGCCCCAAAGCCGGGTGCGGCGAGCGTGCCCAAGAACTACTGAAATAAGTTATAATAATGTTGGGGCTCATAGACAGCGTCGCAAACATCTCCCAGTAGTAGTCATTTACGCAAATTAACTATGCCAGGACGGCCTAGCTGTTTGTCAGTATCTGCGTCACAAGTCTCGGTTCCGTGCCGTAAAGGCCAAAATTGCTTGAAATGAGTTATAGGCTGTCATACAAAATTTCTCACCTTGCCGTAGTCAAATAGTGTAGTGGCGCTGCGTCGAAGTGCAGAAGGAACGCAGAATACGCTCGGAGCCCAACAAACACGCTTCACTTAAAAGATACGGGTCGCCGAACAGACGAACTTCTCATGCGCAACCTGGTTTCAGTGGCATGTCTGGCGCATATGATGCATGCATCTGTCGCACCTGGCGTATTGTTAGCTTGTTGCTAGTTAACGCAAAAAAAGTAAGTCCCAAAGCAGAAGTTCACTTATACGCAAAACTATTTAGTTTTAGCGGGAAAGAATAAGAATAAATAAAACGTTGTCTTTTCACAATCTTGTCACATTCTTTTTTTTTTTCCCGGATGTGACTAACGGATGGGAATAGCACTAGGCGTGACGTATTTCCTGTTGCTAGTTTTTTCCGAGTGTCCCGTGTCGTTAAAGTTCTTTCTCTATGATGAGAGCGCAAAACAGTCCCATCGACAACAATATTTACTTCCATCATGGATGTCCAGGCAGGCCGGCATATTTTCTACTCCATTCCTCAATGATTAAACGAATTATACTTAAATACCCGCCGTGGTTGCTTAGTGGCTATGGTGTCGGGCTGCTAGGCACAAGGTCGTGGGGTCAAATTCCGGCCACGGCGGCCGCATTTCGATGGGGGCGAAATGCGAAAACGTCCGTGTACTTAGATCAACGCACTCAGATAGTGGTGTTGGCACCTAAAAACCTATAATTTAATTTTTTTTTACTTAAATATCCTCATTGCGTCGAAGAAACGCAATCGAAAGCTTAAGTCCTGTAATAAAGCAAACATTTCTAACCTTTCTATGTCTAATTTTCTGGTCATTAGTTAGGTACAAAACAACAATCGCATGTCGCGGATTTTCGTGGTAATGACTGCATGACGTACGTACATCGGATCCGGTTTCATTGGGCATAGGGCATAGCGTTTTCGCCACATCGTTATCAGGATCTACTTCAACAGGGTCTTGAGCTAGGGAAGGTCGATAGATTTTTTATTCGATTGACGATTAACCATTCATCATTTTAGCCTTTCGTCTATTAAGCGCTTTGGATTCAGGGTTTTTCATTGATTAATTGATTAATCTAAATTTTCTCCAGGCACTTTCAAAAAGGTTGAAACACAGTTATCTACTTTTGTAGGACCCTATTTGATTGAGAGGTCGAACCAATTAAGTTTGAAAGATGAGTGTATAAACAATTGATAAAGGATAATCGTTAACTTGTTAAAGATTAGATATGGTTGACACTACTGGCTTTTGAAAATACAAACAATATTTATTATAAAATGGCACTTATTGCAGAATTAAATAAGACACATGGCACTGGGGAATACCTACAGTACCATTAGACAAGAAATAAAAAAGATTGTATAAGTGAGAGGCGAGGTTCAACTGAAATATGCGAGATATGTCAGTACTCACAGGGGAAAAGAATATTATTGATTAAGGATCTTAAGCCACAACCTCTTTTCTACAGAGCGAAGGAATATCAATTACCTGGGTTGTATAGGTTAAACAGACACCTTCTTTGAATGGCCACGCAACTCGCATGCGAGAATAGATGCTCGGACAATAAGATATGCTGTAATCGAGATAAACTTCATGACTGTGTCAAATACATGCTCCAGACCGGCGGGTATGCTTTGCCACGCCTTTATTGGACTGGGAGTGGCACGACGATCAACGACAGGGTTGCTATAGTATGCATTGAATGGCGAGGGCATTTCAAGCCTGCGGTTTCGGGAGGTGTGTGCGATGTGGGGAAAGACAGGCGAAGCGCCGAGGCTCGGCATCACTCGGGACTCGCAAGAACAGACGACAGTCCCTCTACCACCGCCACACATTCACTGCTCGTGCGCCGCCATTCCAGTGTGATTTCATTTAATTTCACTTCATTACCTTAAAGACCGCTTGCGGAGCATTACATAAGGAGTGGGTGGTACAAAAATACAGGAGGCTGCCCACTACGTTATTTTACAGAGAGAACACTTGTTACTTCTTCCACGAAGGCCGGTGAGGTGGCGATGGCAGCGACGTGGGTGGGAAGGCCGTTCCATGATGAAAAAATGATGACGAGAAGGTGACAGTGCGTGCGCTAGGGCGAGCAACATTTAGTGGGTGGCTTGTGCGCAGCGATATGCGTGAAGGTGGCAAAATGTAATGTGCGTGGCGAAGAGAACTGGTGTAGAATTTATGGAATAACGATAAGCTCGCGATACGGCGACGGTGCGCGAGTGCGTCCAAACCAGACTCTACCTTTAATGGTGATACGCTGATATCATGTGAGTATGACGAGTGAATGTATTTTACGGCGCGGTTCTACATGGATTCTAATGCGTTGCTGAGGTAAATCTGGTGAGGATGCCATACGGGTGATGCGTATTCGAGTTTTGTCCTAACCAGTGCTTTATATGCTAGTAATTTTACCTTTTGAGGAGCATTGCGGAGGTTGCGTTTCAGAAATCCCAAGGTTTTGGTAGCAGATATGATGTTAGTTATATGCGAGCACCAGTTTAAATCATGCGTGATCGTAATACCTAGGTAACTAATAGAGTTTATAGTGTCGATTGGGATGTCATTAATTGTGTAGAGAAAGTCATGCCCATTACGACTGCGGGAAATTGACATCTATTTACATTTATTAGTGTTTAGGACCATTAACCAGTGATCACACCAGGCTGTAATGTTGTGTCAAATTTTTCGCGACACTCCTATCAAACTGTCTAAAGCGATTAATCGAACACGTTTCATAGATAAGTATATTATGTGAAAGGCGGACATCGATGAAGATTATTGGTTTTGCGGGATACATTTTCTCGATTAATCGATTAGTCATTCATCGATATTACCAACCCTACCATCAGAAAAGGTGATCAACATTCCTAAGGACACGCAGGAGTAGATGACCTTCTTGCGTACACATGTTGGCACATTGACGCAAAGGCGACTACTGCAGGATGACTGCAGTGGGTCAAGATAAATTGCTTCACTGATTGCCTAGAAGGCGATGCGTTCCGTTGTTATATTACAGAGGTTGTCGACAGAGACCATCAAATAAAACCTGCTTGAAGTCTTTGTTGCACAATTTGGGGACCCATCCCACCAGTTCATGCATCATCGACTTGAGAGGTTGGCTGATACGCAGAGAAAACGTAAGGAGCAAGCAATCGTAGGCACGTTAAGTCAGGGGGAGGACACTCCCCGGTTTTGGTGGCACAGGAAATTGGCGCCATCTCTGTAATGGGCGAACGCAAAAATCCGTTTCTCTTGCATGGCCTCGTAGATCGTCGCGCGCACGCGCGTCGATCCTGGTGGCCAAGCCCTTCCCCCCTCTCATTTCCCCTCCCCACGCCCGCTCTCGTAACACCCTCACAACTCCCTCACCTTCGACTGTCTACGCGCCCGCGCCGCCGTGCCATTCCCGCCGGCTGCTTAGTCCGCTACGTAACGCTTTATTTTTGTTATCTACTGTCATCGAGATGCATGCGTTGCTGTGCGTTGACCAACGTGGCTAGTTTCGTCAGTTCTGTGGTCCTCGGTAGCTGTGTGCTTGTGCTCCGCGATGTTTCACCCGTTTCACGACTCGTACTGCTCGTGCATCGTGCAGTGGTGCACAAATACCTCAAAAACAAGTCCTGCAAGGTTGTTCCGGGTGCCTAAATACAACAGGTGAGCGCTCAGACCCAAGGACATCAGAAGGCGCATGTACACGAACACAGCCCTGTCCATTTGTGTGCTCCATGAGGCTCCGGACGTCGTTGCGCCTTGATTGTGCTACACTTGCCTCTTCCCGGTAGAGAAAGCTGACAAATAGATGTTCCTCCTCATTGTTACCTGGTCTGTGACTTGTGTTTTTCTGTGCCAAGTCTCATTCTGCAACTTCAGTAACTTGCTCAGCTTTCCATACCGCCCTCAGTGCTTTTTCTGTGTATCACGTTCTACAAACCTACTAACAGCTGAAAAATTACTGTTAGTGTTTGTGTACTATCTCAGTAACCCCCGATGGGAAAACCGCGCGAACAACCTTCATGTGTAGGGATGATACGCTTTCTTTTTCTTCTGGAAAGCATGAGCATTGCAAGTGTCCTACATGCAGATTTTTGCAGTTCGTGTTTATTATACAAAGGAGAGCCCAGTAGGTACGACTTAGTGCTTAATCGATGTAATTTTATTGCTAAGCATTGCATTCGGGTAGAAAGAAAAGTCGTGTTGGCTTGTTTTACCTAGTCTTTGATTGAGGAATAAACCTTCCTGCGAATGTTTTCTATGTGCTGCTGCAAAAGCCGACTACCTTCTGTTCCCCTTGCCAACGTTACTCAAGTTGTGGCCAAGTGCAAAATAATGTGATAATATGTGTTTCAGTTTTTAGTACAATGTAATTTTTTTCTCCCATGTTTCTTTTTTTTTCAATTTGTTCAGCAGTAATGAACATGTCACGCATTTCATATACTTTCGTGCAGATTTCTAAGTAAGCTTACTTTTGGTATGGCTCTCAATCAAACAATGTTAGCATTTTATTCTATCTTTCAGGTATTTTGCCTGTCATTGTTTTTGCTATTACCAGTGAGTTTTCCCTTTTCATAGTTGTCATGACTATGTCATACACGTCATCCAATTTTGTGCAATATCTTAGTGCACATATCAGGAGCTCGTCTACATTTAGGTCTTGAGGACGTTATATAAAAATCTTGTTTTTTTATGCGTGTACATGAAACGGCCTTTGTGTTTTCTAGCGCTTTCTTTTGTTATTTCACTATCTGGTGAACTTTTGTCTTTAGTACTCTTGTATATGTCATGCACCTTTCACTTTTGCTCATTTTTTGAGCGTGTATCACACCACGTTGTAAGAAAAATCTGTTTTCGGAAACGAAGTCAATAAAGCGAGACTAAACATCTGTTGTGTTGGAAGTGGAATTTTGTTTATGTCCCGGCACATGCTGGTATAATATAAGTATGGGCAAGAGAGCGTGCGTGCCAACGCATAGCCCACGGCGCACCACGCGCCAGCTCGCAAGCAATGGCAATGCGCGGCGTAGCGCGCGCATTGCGAGCTGGCGCGTGGTGCACCGTAACAAGCGCGCTATAAAAAAACATACGCACCGCTTACGGGTAAAAACAAAAGAAAGTGAGTGGCGCGCGCGGCATAGGGGAAAGGGGAAAAAGGAGTAGAGCGTGTCGGCATAATAAAAATAAGGAAACAAGAACGTTTGGGAGAGGAGGTGCCGCGCGGCTGCTGTTGCTGTTGCCATGACAACGTAAACAATCATGTGCGCCGCCATTTTGCTTCTGCGTCGCCCATTGGTTAGGGCCGTAACTGAAGGGGACCTTGGCGCTAGCGTCGAAAGAGCGTCTGCTCGAAAACGGCCAATGGGAGCCATACGGAGTGTCCCCCCCCCCCCCCCCCGGTTAAGTGACTTATCAATGATGTGCTGGCTCTGCGTATCCCCCCCCCCCTTCTGTGTGTTTTCCTGTTTGCCGCGCGTATATATTACGCTCGTCCGCAAATAAGCATCAATTGCAAGTTCGCGCTCTTTACTCTTCTCCGTCCTTCCGTTCCTATAGATATACTTTCGTATGCCAAGCAAACACCGTCGTTATGAACCACATTCTACTCACCCAAGCCTCTACCCTATTAAGAGAAAACGTAACTTCATTGTATTAATTGCGCCTTTCTTCTGCGTGCAGAGCCAAGTTTCCTCTTCGACGCGCCACAGTTAACCAGCCTGGCCAGTCCGAACGGCTCCCTACTGCTTTGGTGGACGTGGAGCGCGGCGCCGAGCCCTGAGCTGGCGGGATACTACTTACGCGGCGCTTCCTCTGACCACAATTTTCAGACAACGCTGTCGCCCTTGCTGAGTATCTACACGGTCGATGGCCTCAGAGGATACACCGAATACAACATTACGCTGCAGCCATTCTACAACCTCAAAGGCCTGTCGAAAGTTGGGACATCAGCGCAGTCGATCGTGCGAACTCCTGCTACTGGTAAGCGTGCTTGTGAGATGCAGATGCAGTGAGATTGTAAACCATGTCCGATATAATAAAGTTCAGGTTCCTTAGGTTACAAAACTCAGAAGGCATTTAAGTGCACCGTTCTCATAAAGCTTGCTTAGGCTGTATCCGCACGACAGACCAAAGGCCGCGTACGAACATGAAGTGGCTCGGTGACACACACACACACACACACACACACACACACACACACACACACACACACACACACACACACACACACACACACACACACACACACACACACGCACACGCACACACACACGCACGCACACACACACACGCACGCACGCACGCACACGCACGCGCGCGCACAAACGCTGAGATTTTACGTGTGAAAAGAACGATCTTATTATGAGGCACTCCGTAGTGTAGGACTCCGGAATAATTTGCGAACTCGAGCTCAGCAGCGCAACACTTAAAGGAAATATTGCACCTCCTGGGGCTCTATTTTGTCCCCATATGAAGAAAATATTCGCCCGATATAACGATCCACATCTATGTTCCATGCGTTTACTTTCTTTAATGGTGAGCGCCCGGTACATTCAGGTAGCGAACGAAATGCGCGTTATCAGCGCGACGTATGCGCCGCGCTGATAACCTGAGATCTACAGATATATATATATATATATATATACCCAAAAAGTTTTTGCCATCTCACTTTCTGGCGTTTCTGAAAACGCTGCGTTTGCGGCGTTCATGTCAAGATATATATATATATATATATATATATATATATATATATATATATATATATATATATATATATATATATATATATATATATATATATATTTAACGCCGCAAACGCAGCGTTTTCAGAAACGCCAGAAAGTGAGATGGCAAAAATTTTTTGGGGTTAACATACGCCCTTAAGGGTGTAAACTTTATTTCAGAACGCTACACACTCTTAAACAAAATTACACCATTTGGGTCATATCTTGCCACACGACAATAATCGATATCTTTCTTGTCCGCATATCCTTTCTTGAACGCTGCGAGCCCGGTACTTCCCAGTAACGAACGGCATGCGCGTTATCAGCATGACATAGCTATGCCGACAGGAAACTAGCGGGCGCGGCGTTTTCAAGAAAGGAAACGCAGCCGAGGTAGATGACGATTATCGTTCACTCTTACACGCTAAAACAATATTACACCCTTTGGGTTCTATCTTGCGACACAACAGAGTGTAGTGTTGTCTAAGAGTGTACACTCTTAGGCAAATGTACACGCTTTGGCGTGTATATCTGCCATACAACAAGAATCGTCATCTGCCTTGTTTGCGTTTCCTTTCTTGAAAACGCCGCGCCCGCAACGTTCCTGTCGGGAATGCTATGTCATGCTCATAACGCGCATGCCGTTCGTTACTGGGAAGCACCAGGCTCGCCGCGTTAATGAAAGGAAATGTGGACAAGACAGACGACGATTATAGTTGTGTGGCAAAAGGGTGTAATTTTGTTTAAGAGTTTAGACAAAGGCACACCCTTTGGGGTGTATATCTGCCACACACTCTTACAACGGTTCACCCTTGGAAAAATTTACTCACTTTGGGGCTTATCTTGTCCCACAACGATAATCGTCATCCGTCTTGCCCACGTTTTCTTTCTCTAACGCTACGAGCCCGGTACTTCCAAGTCACGAACAGCTTGCGCGTTGGCAGTGTGACGCACCATTCTATATATATACCCATATAAGGCATCTGACCAGGACTCCTCATAACCACTTAGCCTCTCTACCAGCGGACAGACCTCGCACACCTTTCAGCCAAACGATTACCGAACATGATGAATCACTGCCATCTTGTTTCACTCCGGCTGCGAGACCTTCGATTCCTCCATGGTGCCTCACTCAGCCAAAAATCAACCTCACAGTACCTGGCATCACGAAAAAAGCTGATCTATCATCACCAGCCCTTAAACAGCTCACACTACTATTTTTGTACTAGAGCTACGGTGACTCTGCACATATCTACACTGATGGATCTGTCTTGCCAAAAAGCTCCGCGGCGGCAATCGTGATACCAGCGACAGCCACAATAATCAAATTTAGGACGACTCACGCGACAACGTCGACGGCGGCAGAGCTCGCAGCACTCTTTACTGACCTTCATTACATTGGTAATGAACAGCCGCACAAGTGGACGGTATTCTGCGATGCGAAGGCGGCACTGCAGTCTCTATGGTCACCTTTACGACGCGGACCGCACGAGCAGCTAATATTTCATATTACAGAGACGTTACACCCTATAAGGGATGCAGGCCATGAAACAACCTTCCAATGACTTTCAAGTCACTGCGGGATTATCGGCAATGAACGGGCCGATCAAAGCGCCCGCTCAGCCCATATTGAAGAGCACCACGTACCGATTCCACTTTCTAGAACTGACTCAGCACGGAAGCTCCGCCTGCTTGCTCGGCAGTGCACTACGTCGCAATGCAATGGCATGGCATGGCAAGAACTTTATTTTAGTCCAGAGAAACTAGGGTCCGAGGGCACAAGCCCCCAGGCTAAGTCGGTGGCTCCGCCCACGTAGGCACCGGTAGGCGAAAGGCCTTCCCTATGTCGTGAGCTCTCCGGACGGCCAGGAGTTGATGTTGGAGGACGTCACTGGATATGCGCCGACTCCAGTCCTCCTCACTGTTGAGATCCGAAGCTCTTTGGTTGGGGCGCAGCCAGAACATATGATCAAATAGACACGGAGTGTGTCCACAACTTTTACATTCCGCGGGAAAATCCTGGTCAATTTTGTTAAGCACAAAAGGTGTGGGATAAGATTTAGTTTGAATCATTCTTAATGTGACTGCCTGAGCTCGGTTGAGCTTCTGATGGGGAGGAGTTAAAAACCTCCTGCCATCCCTATAGTGTGAGGTGATCTAGTGAAATGTAGTAAGTGGGTCTTTGTAGGAGCCGCAGTCCTCCTGGAGCAGTTGCTGATCTGATGCGCGGCATATGAGGTCTCGCACAGCAGAGTGAGCTTGCTCGTTAGGATTTCAACCATTGGGGCTGACCGAGTAGCCCTGATGAGCCGGAAACCAGACTAGGTGTGAGCTATCCAGTTGGTCGTAATTATCAGTATTTATACTGTGCATAAGTAACTTGTGTGCTTCCATTGAGACGAAGCCGGCTGAGTAATTCCTAATAGCTGTACGGGAATCGGAGAAAATTATGGAGCCTCTCCTCGTTGTAATTGCTAGTGCTATGCTTGCTTCTTCGGCGGCATGAATGGAGCTCGTTCTTAGTGACGCCGCGCTTATTAATTTACGGCTCTCATCGAACACGGCAATAGCGTAGCGGTTGCCCTATCCATAACTAGTCGCATCAACAAAAAGAGCTGAGCTGTGTTGTTGGTGCAGTTTACCCAGAATGCATTTGGCCCTGGCGTCCCTTCTGTCCTTGTTGTGTACAAGATGAATATTTCTAGGTATGGTGTCAACAACTAACTGTGTCGCCACCTCCTTGGGTATTTTGAGCTTAGAGACGTCTCCTCCTCGCGGCAGTATTCCGACTTCACCTAGAATTTTGCACCCTGGCTTAGTGTTGGAGAGTCTTGCAATTTGTGACATCGAATGTGCCTCAATGAGCTCATCTATAGTGTTATGAAGTCCTAACTTGTTGAGGAGTTCGGTACTCGTTCCGTGCGGGAGTCCCAGAGCCCTTTTGAGTCCGGAGCGTATAAGTGCGTTTAGCTTAGCCTTCTGTCCTTTCCCCCAGTTCAGGTATGATGCAATGTACGTCACATGACTGATGAAAAATGCATGATATGCTCGGATGAGATTGTCCTCCTTGAGGCCTGCATTTCGATTTGAGACCCGGCCCAGGAGCTTTAAAGTACTGTTGGCCTGACCTCTGAAATGGTTCAGGGCCGTAGCATTACAGCTCCTTGCGTCAATGAGAAGACCCAGAATTTTAATTTTCTCTACTCTGGGTATGACCCGTCCTGTGTTGTCTGTGATATTAATTGGCAGAGTTTCTAAAGGCGCAAGGTTTCTAACACCTTGTCTCCCCTGTTTAAAGAGCAGCAGCTCAGATTTACTAGGTGATAGCCTGAGTCCGGTGCCCTTAAGGTAGGATTCTGTGGTGTCTACCGCTGCCTGTAGTGTCTGCTCTAGTGCTGCGAGTGACCCCCTTGGGACCCACACTGTGATATCGTCAGCGTATATGACGTGACCCAAGCTCGGGATTTTGGACAATTCCTCCGAGAGCCTATGAATGGCGGCAATGTTAAAGAGGAGTGGGGACAATGCTGAACCTTGTGGTGTGCCGTTGTTGCCTAAATTGTATGAACCGCCTGTGACTACGCCGAGTTTGACCCGAGCAGTCTGATTAGCTAGAAAGCACCTCACATAATTGTAAAAATTGCTTCCCAGGTTCAAGATTGAGATTTCATGTAGGATATGTTTATGTGCAACCGCTATCAAATGCTTTCATAAGATCCAGACCCAGGAGGCCCTTTACGTCCCTGCTAGGGTCGTAAATAATAGCCCGTTTGATCAAGAGCATGGCGTCCTGTGTGGATAATGCCTTCCGAAAGCCTATGAGAGTGTGCCTGAAAAGCTCCCGGTTTTCTATGTGTTCTATTATTCTGTTATGATTAACATGTTCGGCTACTTTGCCAATACAGGATGTAAGTGATATAGGCCTGAGGTTCTCTTTTATTAGTGGTTTGCCGGGTTTGGGTATAAACGTCACCTCGGCCTCCCTCCATTCCGGTGGGACAGTGCCGGATCTCCAGTGACTATTAATTTTGACCGTGATTATGTCTATGGCATCGTCGTCCAGTTTTTGCAAAAGTTTATTTGTGATGCCATCCGGACCCGGGGCAGATCTCCCGTTTAAATTAAAGAGTACATGCCTTATCTCAGCTCCAGTGAAGTCACTGTCCAAGTCCGGTTGCGATATTCCGGAGTAAGGTTCGCTTATTTCTTCTTCGTTTTCATATCCATTTTAAGTGGCAGGTACATGTGTGCGAGGTCGTTTGCGACCTCTCTTGCTGTCCGCCCCATATTTATCTGCTTATTGACGAGTCTGTTTATGGCGAGGTTTGTAGTATCTCTGGAGAGCTTGTCATTAAGTAGGCTCTTCAATAGATTCCATTTGCTTCCTCTGCGCAATCTGCAGTCTGTTTCTGAGCAAGTTTCGTCCCATTGTTGACATGAAAGTTGAGCCGCGTATGTTTCGATATCACGATTAACTTGGGCGATCTTGGCTCTAAGTCTTCTATTAAGTCTGTAGCTCTTCCATCTGGTTAGAAGAGAATTTTTCGCTTCCAGCATGTGAGCTAGCTTGGAGTCCGTTTTTGGGACTTCGATTTCGGTTGAGACTACTTTAGTAGCTTTCTTAATCGTTGCCTTGAGTTGATCTAAAAGCTCCTCATGAGATTCGTCATCTATGCTGGTTTCCTTGCGCAACTTACGAAAGATATCCCAGTCCACGTATTCATATTTCCTTAGTGGTGGTGGTTGCGTCTGTAAGATGACTTCAATTATGTAATGATCACATCCTAAATTCTCCTGCAGATTGTCCCATGAGCCTTCAATTCCCCGAAGGAATGTTAGATCCGGGGTTGTATCTCTGGTAGTAGAGGTACCACTTCTCGTGGGGAAGTTAGCATCTGTAATAAGAGCGAATTTTAGTTCACTTGCCGTGGTTGCTAAATTAGTTCCCTTGACGCTCTGATGATCATAGCCCCATTCTTTGTTGGGAGCGTTGAAGTCCCCAGTCACTACAAGTGGGGCTGTATCTGCCTTACTGGAAATGCGGCCCAAGAGGGTCTTAAAATCCCTTTTCCTATCTTGCGGATAGCTATAAACGTTAGCTATATACACGTCAGCTGCTTTTTTGTTCTTCAGGATGAGTTCGATCATTTGTGCTTCTAGACCAACCTTGTACTTGGGAAGCTCGTGAGTTTCATAGGAGGTACCCTTTCGAACCAAAGTCGCTATTCCCCGACCCCCTGGAATGGTCAAGGTTTCGGAGTTGTAACCCGGTAGAGATATCCTCCTTAGCTAGTGTTTCCTCTAAGAGGATAAGGTGCGGCTTAACTTTGGCCGATCTAATGAGCTGCTCCAGGGGAGCCTTGCGCCTTCGGAAACTCGCACAATTCCATTGCCATATTTTAATGTTATTGTTGTCGGTCGAAGCCATTATGATACCATTGGTTGACTACCCGAACCCCTAGAGTCCGCGCTCGGGCTACCGTTTGTGCCTCCGTGGATTGCCTATGCAGCCGCTGCGCTTGCCTTTGCCTTAACTTTGGGCCTTTCTAGTTGACCCACTCGAGCATCTAGATTAGTGATGAGCTCCATGATTTTCGCCAGAGTCCTGTCTATTGTTGCTAACCTTGCGGCTATTCTGACTTTTTTGTGTTTGGGGGGTGCCTTGCTCTCTGCCATCTCCTCTGCCTCAGAGGTTTCTAAATCTTCCTCCTCTGTTTCGCTAATGGGAACAGGGTGGGGGCTTTACGTTAAGGTGTGCCGGCCAAGGGTTTGGAGCCGTTGTCTCCATCTGACTACGGGGTGTTTCGGACCCTTCTTTAAAGGATTTGAAAGCCTCCCTGAGTTCACATAGTTCTTGCCTTCATTTCTGATGTTCTGATTCTAATGCCAATATTCGGGGATTTGACTCACGTTCCGGTTGTGCCCTACCATTAGTACTCCTAGACCTTGCCCTTGTCGGTTGTCCTGGTTTCCCAAGGCCTCCGTTCTTGACTTCATCGGCCCAGGTTGCTCTTGGGACCTCGATCTTGCCCCAGGTCCTCGGGGTTGCTAGTCGACACCAGAAGATTCTCCAGAGCTGGGTTGTCCTCTGGATCCAGAAAGCCCCCTGGAGCGGGAGCACCCTCGTGAGCTGGAGCGTCCTCTCGTGCGAGAGCGCAAGTTGGCGACATTTTCTTGTATGACCCCTATGCGCTGGGAATTGTCGCTGTCTTCAATGTCGTCGGCCACCTGTGTATAGCGTGTTGCTGTCGTTGGCGCCTTTCGACGCCTTTGCCTCACAATATAAGGCATCTGGAATCTTCGACTGCATTTTCGGCCCCCAGTTGGGTGTGCGCGACCGCAAATAGCGCCCTTGGGATCACAATGATGATCTTCAGGTGGGGAAGTGATTCCACAGCCCCTACACTTTCTAACACTTGCCGGATTGGGACACACGTCGGATCTATGTCCGATTTCACCACAGCCGTAGCACACATCCATCTGTCGTCGGTACAGATTACAGGGCATGAGTACGTTACCACAAATAATGTGGTTTGGCACTCTTTGTCCTTAAAAAACTACCACCACCGTTGTAGTTTGCTTGATCCGACGCACCTCGACGAGGTCCGGATTTCGGTGATTGACAAAAAGGGTTTTCAGTTCCGCGTCGCTAATGTCCAGGTCGATACCGCGAACAACACCCTTGCATGTATCTTCTCCTGCTGCGGTGTAGGCCGCCACTTCGAAGGGTCCATCCCTCGTATAGATCTTGCGTACCTTGGCGTAAGCTCTCGCGTTTTCATCCCGCAGAATCGATACCACCAAAATGTTTTGACAGCCGTTCGGACAGTACGTGTCCTCCGTCGCGTCTTCCGGCGCTAAGGCTGCCGCCATGGCGAGTGCTCTGGAGAGATGTACCGGGCTGAACTTTTTAACGTCGAGGCCGCCACGGGGGCGGACAAGAAGAAGCCGACCAGTGCGGTCGTGCAAACATCTGCTCCCGCTTCGATCAATGTTTCTGCGCCGAATTTTTGTGCCTCCCCTCAGAACCTGGTGTCGATCGACGCGTCGTATCACAAGGATTACGTGGATGCCCATTTTTTGCCAGTGGGTCCATTTTTCGCCTCTGCAAACTGTTTTCTGCGTGCCACGTAGAAAAGGTGCCAGCCCCTGACTCGCGCTGTAGGCCTAGGCCTCACGCGCACGACGGAGTGTAGGCATAGCCTCCGGCTTAGCTGTTGAAGGCATGTAGGTCACCTCGGAGGAAGATATCGGATGGTTGACAGCCATCACTCGCCGAAGGAGACGCGCATTAGCCGCTGGCGGGAAATCCGTTGCTATAAAGGATACCAACCATGGCGGGAAAGGTAGTCGCCGCACGGCCACCTCGCAGAACGTGCTTAAGCGCGTCGCTACCGCCTCTAGGATCCCGATGCTACCGAGGGATCGCAATGCAATGAGCCACATTTAAGAAATACGCGACTGTACTACCTTGATCCGACATTAAGTCTCCGAGTGCCATCACAGCTTCGCCTTGGAGACGCCACGCTCTTGTATCGACTGTGGTTGGGCGTTGCCTTTACCAAAGCCTATGTATTCCGCATAGGGATGACCGACACCAAAACCTTGACCACTGTGGCCATGAACAATCAATAGATCATATTTTGTGCGCGTGCCCGCAGTACAGTGCACAAAGGGAAGACTTCGCCACGAACTTGACCAACTGGACGACCAACCGCTATCGGAAAGAAGAATTCAACATCACCGAACGGACCTAACGTCACAGGAGAAGGTCATGCAAGCGCTACTGCGCTTTCTGCGATCTACCGCCCTTCACAAACGTCATTAACTGGAACGCCTTTTGTGTGCGTGTCTCCATGTGTGTGTGTGTGTTTCTTTTGTTTTTTTTTGAGTTGTCCTCTCTGTCATCTTTCTAACCCCTATCTACCATCCCCCGTGTAGGGTAGCCAACCGGAGACTAATATCTGGTTCACCTCCCTGCCTTTCCTCTTCATCTCTCTCTCTTGTCGCCGAATAGATTGCTTATATACACAGACTCCACGTAGGCTGTTCGAGCCCTACAAGAAGTGACCGGCTCCCTAGATTGCCCCTGTCCTCTCCGGATACTGTGGACCCTTCGGTGCGCACCTGCCCAACTGAAAGCATATGCCGCCTTGCAACGAGCAAAAGTCCAAACCCTTCTGCCCCTACATCGTCTGTCCCGAAAGGGCAACTTTCTCCGGCATAAAGAATCACTCCAGCATTCCAAGCGTGCACTTGTGCCTCCACGTGGATCGGACTTTCCCGGCGGTTTAACTCGCCGAGAGGAGCTGGCGCTCAGGAGAATCCGCTTGGGCGCCGCCGTGATTCCTGCCATTCGGCCCACTTGGACGTCCGGTGTAGAGTCTCCCCCACTGGACTGCCCTTCTGCATTGCCCCAGCCACGGAGGCAACGCTGGATCACCTCCTGGGGACTAGTCCGGGCGTTCAGGAGGGCTGTACCCGCCACCTCAGCGGCCTTGGCTTCCGCGCAGGTCGATCACCTATCCTAACACGCTGGGCGCACGGACGTTTGAAACGGCCGGTCTTGGACTTCATCCTGGAAACAGAGCTAGATCTTTTAATTTTAGGTATGGCGTAAGGCATACTGGCGTCAATAAAAAAATTCATGCTCTCTATAACGTTTTATTTCCTACACAAGAGTGCAACCTACCCTCTTAGTAGTTACCTATAGGGGAGGAAGGGAAATGGCGCCGGGTTGCATTTTTGCAATTGCCAGTAGGTACAGCGCGGCGTGGCGTTTCTCGAGGCGTTCGACGTTTCTGCGCAGGCAGTAGTAAGAGGGGTTGATCGAGAGAAAACCTGGGGGCCTTTGCTTCTTGAATATTTTTCTGTGCGTAGGGACTACGGTGGAGAAGTTTATTTGCTCGCGTTGTATGCGTTTGTCCTTAGGGGTGCCGGCATTGCAGATTGGGGTCGAGTTTGTTTACGCTCGGACGCTGGCTGCCGGCGTGGTGAAACAGGTGAACCAGCAAGTACTGGTACGTCGGACAGAATTTCTCGCGCGTGCGGCGCTGGTTCTGAGTCAGTCATGCCGGATCATAACTCTGACGCGCCTAAGAGCACTCACCTTAAAAAAGAAAAAATAAGAGAAGAAACACTGATTTTCCCGGGAGAGCAATAGGGGCCGTAGTAGATGCCGGGTCTGCCCTTCTGGACTTTTCACGGGCATTTTTGAGCGGTCCCCTTTGAGTGAAATAAACGCAAAGCGCCTTAAAAACCACGGTTGAACGCGATTGCCTGATGTCCTGCCGTGAGGATTGTTTGCTTTCCATCTCGTCCACGTTAAGCTATGTTAGCTTAGGATTAGGTTAGGTTTACGTTAGGTTAGCGTAAAAGCCGTTAGGGTGGCGCAGCGTATTCTCTCAGCGGTTACGCCGTGCGCACACACACACACACACACACACACACACACACACACACACACACACACACACACACACACACACACACACACACACACACACACACACACACACACACACACACACACACACACATGTACATATCTACAGGGTGTCCCAGCTAACTTGGACCAAGATTTAAAAGAAAAGCTATGCTTTCTTCAGAAAAGAAATCGTGTGGATGTTGTTAGGGTTTATCTAAACTTACAGCCATTGTTTTGCTCTTCCTTTTTTGAGTAATTGGCCGAGATAAATTACTTAACTTTTTAAATATAGCTTGAAACATTCAAGCGTCAATAGGAAAGTTGTGGAGCTTCACAAATATTGCCCAACCCCGGTACTTTCAAGGACATAGATTTAGCGCGGGCTTTTTTATTCGGGAAAAACGAAAGCCCGTGGAGTTCAAAAAATGCCACGTGACAGCGCGCTCCGTGCGCCCGAGCGCCTCGCGATTACAGCGCTCTCAAGAGTGATTTCAAAAAACATCGCCAGCGCTGCGCCTTCCCTTCACTTAAGAGAAAGGGCTTCAACCTTTGCTCCGCTCTGACATTACCGGCAGCGGCTGGCGACGGCGCTCTGAAAAAGAGCTTCGTCAGCAGCCGCTCGCGCCTGTCGCCGGAGAACGCGCCGTCATAAGCCGTTTATTCCGATATGACGAGAAGAGCAATTTTTTTTCAAGCGTTCAAGTCGATGCGGAATAGAAAAAATGCACACAAAACATGCCTCATACATCTGGAACCTGTGCGAGAGAGAGCATCATTTGTTGCCACCCCGCTTTTATTCGAAGTTGTGCCAGCGGCTAGATGCATGTGAGCTCGACTGTCTATTACTGTCGTGCCGCGCCACCGTTTCGTATAATTTGTTTGCAGTGCCTAAAGCAAGCCGTACTTAAGCGAGCAGAAGGCTGACATTGTCTTAGCCTTGGGAGCGGCACGGGGGGAGCAGAGGAAAGCGGCCAATTAAGGTATACCGAAATTGGTAATGTGGGGGAAGACCTAGCGCAAACTCAATTATGAGGAGTTACTTGACGCTGAAAGAAGCAGGTAGCTTCAAGACGCGGCACAGAAAGGGTTCCATCAGTGAAGAGGCTGAAGGAGGCATTTTGGCTCCGTATCACCTCCAACTGCATCAAAACCTGCAAGACAGAGACTTTCAATGGCGGCTTGATTTCTCATTGTATCCTTGTGAACATTGACGAAATACCGGATTTTGTTGACAAAGTGCTCTGGACAGATGAGGCAACCTTCTCCAGAAATTCTCAACATCCATAATGCGCATTACTGGAGCGATACGACCCCGCATTGGGTGGCGCAGTCCAGACACCAGTACCAATGGTCATTCAGTGTGTGGTGCGGTATCTTTGACGGAAGAAAAATTGGCCCCATATTTTTTGACCACATGCTCACTGCTCAGCGGTACGTGAACGATATCTTGGAAGGCCCAGCCGAAGATTTTCGCTGTAATCTTCCTCTTCTGTTTTTTAAAGCGAACTTATCAGCACAACGGTGCACCAGCTCACAGCAGCAGCCTTGCCCGAGCCTGGCTTGACGAAGCCTTCAAACACCAGTGGGTCGGGCGGCATGGACCAGTAGCATGGCCTGCGAAGTCACCGGACTTGACACCTTTTGACTTCTTCTTGTGGGGACATGTGAAAGACCGAGTGTACCACGAACCTACAACTACACCAGAAGCGCTAAAGGCAGAGATTGCTGAGGCCTGCAGAGAGATACCGTCTTGCGTTATCAAAAAAGCTACATAGGACGTGCTGAAAAGGTGCCAATACTGCATTATGGCAGAGGGCAACTTCTTTGAATACATTCTTTAGGCAGACATCACTGCGAATAAATCTCAACAACCGTTATCCATGAAAATAGCCACCTGTGTGGAACTTTTGTACGACGTGGAAAAGGCACGTACGTAATATGAAATTACAATTTCTCTGCCGTCAAGGAATGGACAGGAAGCTAAAAAGCAACCTTTCGTGTCAGTTTACCCTTCTACCTTTTGTGAAAACCAACGTAATTCACACGACGTTACCAAGCTTGTTACAATGCGTGTTTGCTTGTTGGAGTCTTGCTCCTAAATTTGAACTCCTGAGCTTGTCGTTTTTCCTCTGCATGCATTCTGCTAGCGCGAGAGTGCAATTATCGCCGCAGAAACGGGAGCCGTGCTGTATTTCAAATGCCACCCGAACCCACTGGCATTTATCTCAGAACCAAGCACAACGCGAAGTTCTGTCGTGGGCAGCACGAAAGGCGCGAAGCGAGCGATGCTTTTTACAAAGCACGGTTAAGAGCGCTGTAACCGTGGCGTATTCGGGCGCACAGAGCGTGCTGTCACGTGGTATTTTTTAAACTCCGCGGGCTTTCGTTTTTCCCTAATAAAAACGGCCGCGCTAAACCTATCTCGTTGGAAGTGCCTAGGTTGGCAATATTTGTGGAGCTCCACAACTTTCCTATTGACGCCTGAACGTTTCAAGCTATATTTAAAAAATTAATTAATTTATCTCGGCTAATTGCTCAAGAAAGACCAGCAAAACATGGTACTGTAAGTTTAGATAAACGCTAACAACAGCCACGCGACTTCTGTTCTGAGGAACGAATAGTTTTATTCAAAATCTTAGTCCAAGTTAGCTGGGACACCCTGTATATATTTGTGTGCGTGTGAGAGAGTGTGTGTGTATTGTGGTGTTACAAAAAGCAAGCGCTCTTTTTTTCTTTACAGCTCCGGGTGCACCGATAAATATTGTGCGACAGTCGCCGTCGCGTATAACTCAGTATGGTGCGGCCCGAGTGGCCATAACCATCCTCGAACCCGTGTCTTGGAACTCCAGTCCAGTCGGCTTCCGTCTGCGATGGGAACCCAATGAACAAAGCAACGGATCTATGAGGGATTTCGATTTGTCTCCCAATGCAATGGGACGCAAGAAGGACTTGAACGTCACCCTTTCTTTGAAGCCTGGACGTGAATACACACTGTTTGCCAGCGCACGAGGGATCGGGGACTTCGGGGAAGTCCTTATTGGCCCCGAGACGTCGGTGACAGTGGAAACTACTCCTCTGGGTGAGTCATTTGCAATCATGTCTGTAATAAAGGACCGTAAATGGGCCTATATGAAATCACGACGGATGCTTTTGGAGGGCACTGCAGTCTGAGTAAAGTGAACTATACTTGAAGAACAAATTGCAGCGCGCACATTAAGCTGTCACGTAAGAATACGTTGTGGAAATGAGCAGAAACTTGTGTTGGCGACTTAGGCTTACAAGCGCGTCACACAATTTATGGCTTCAGCCTAATATGCTTATAGCTTCATGCATGATACCTATCTCTACATACCAAAGTGTGTTTTTTTTTTCAAAGCAGGACATTGTGTTGGTTTGAACACCTTTCTTAACGACATAAAATCATCTCAAAGATAAATTATTCTTTCTGTTGATAGAATCACATATTGCGGATGTTTCTTTCTGTTTTTTTCAACCACTCATACTGCAAACCATCTGTACGGTATTGTTACAGCTCATAATTAAAACCATGCTACAAAATTGACTGGAAGAACGGAATGCCATGCTCAGCCTGATAATGACCTACGCAGTCAGCTCGTTTCGCATGTCCGCAAGGTCATGCTGTGGCTTATAAGAGGCCTTCATAAAATAAACAAATGAAGTTAGAAGGTCGTATTGCATAATTAAAACACGTATTTTCACATTTAGACGGTTTCGTTCCTGTGGTTGAGCAGTTATTGACCAGTAATTTTCGCCAAGTTTTGTTTACGCGGTGCATTACACATTGCTTCAGAAGGTCATTTTCACTGAGTGCATGAGCATTTATTAGACGCAGTATCTTTTGTTAGCGCCACTTGACAACAGGCCCTTGGGCTAAAAAGGCATGACTGTGGATAAAGGTACGTCCGACATATCCCTTTAAATTTTAAGCATGATGAAATTCTTGGAATAGTAGGTGCAGTTTTAGGCTATCAAGCTATGCGAAAAAATATGGGCCGATCCTCGAGATAGTGCAGCGTAAATGTGTTGGCCGTTCCCAACGTATAGCGCAGTTTATGAATGGGGGTCCTTGGCGTGAACATGTGCCGCTGCGCATGTGCCGTTCTTCAGTGAACCTCTTTGACGCCAAATGCGTCACTGCCTACGAGCCGGTGGGTATTCGCGAACTTCCCGGCTGCACCGCCAGAAGGCGCAGCGTGCACTGAGGGAAGTGCGCTAGGGGAGCCCCGCTGCAATATACACCGCGTACATTAGGCCTTTCCGTTATTCCCGCACTTGAATAGTCATCGTAGATGTGTTCTGTGGGATTTTTTTTTTACGGGGACGTTAGTCGGATCAGGTAATTATGAACTTAAGCTTTACTTAGCTGGGTGCTGTGGGTATGTTTTACGTTAGTATAAGGCGGACGTAAACACGTGGAACAGCTAAATATGCGCTTCCTTCACGACAACATGTACACTGTGTATGTTTCAGTATAGCGCGCCTGAGGATCCACGGCCGGCGCTGATCTGCGTGATCATCCCTGCCGCAGCAACTGCCGCATCTTCTTCGATCAGCAGCGCTGATGTGCGCTATTGATCGAACATTCCATTCCATACCTTTCGATGCGATAGTATGACAACGTGTGCTTTTCGCAAATGGCTTAATGGTAAAATTACGCTCCACTATCGAACCGCTTGAGTGATAGTTGAAATGCGTTCGTGTTGCAGCTGTTTGCATGTTTCGCAGTTACGAAATGTTGAAGTCGGAACTGCAATCCGCAAATTAAAGGAACTGTAATCTTACCCAAAGCAGCGAAGCAAACTCTTCACGAAACAGTTTGCTCCGTGGACATCAGATCAAGCGTCAAATCGCCTTTAGCTTTCGTTCGCGGACAGGCATGAGTGAGCCTTGTACCGTTTTATTTGTCACTTACAAGCAGTTCCTTCTTGACGGTTCTTTGGAAGAATGGGCTGTAGCATTATATACCGCTTTGTAAAGTTCTACGCATAAATTGGAAATTGGTAGCACATGTATACGGCACCGTATGAGACCTTGTGCTTCCACATATGCTTTAAAGCATTTTCGGCCATTTTAGAGCGCAGCTCTTAGGCGCCCATTCCTGCGTTAAGCAACGGCGTCCTCGGCGTAGCCGAGCGAACGAGCACAGCGAAGGATGAAAGAGCGAACGCGGAGCGCCGCTGAGGGTAAAACAAGGCTATAGCGAAGTGAGCGCGAGGAGGAAAGCGGAAGACGAGGTTATGGCGAAAGCGTGAGAAGAAAAGCGTAGTGCTGTGTAAGTCGTGTTCAGCCACGATGATAGCTACAAAATGGCGCCAGAGTAGCGTGCGTCGTCTGTTCACCGATGACGCCATTGATGAGGCATGCGGCGAGTGCGTCCACCGATGCCATATATGGAAACGATGCGCTGCATGAGCAGATGTCTGTCGGCGGCGCATGCTGTGAACTGCGCCCATGCGTCACCACGCGCTGCCTCTCGTAATCTCCCGATTAGCGGGGCAGTCGTGGAACACTTCGCTCCGTTTGCAACGTGCCGCGCGAGCCATGTGTGCCATCATGTGCCAGTGCCGCTGAGAGCTTCCTTTTCTAAAGACATGACGTTCAGAAGAAGCTGCAGGCGTTCAATGCGTCAGAAACAAAGGTTAAAGTAAAATTTAGTGGCGTGCTCAAGAATTTGCCTTCGGAAACTCTGGAAGCAACAAAAATCATGCGACACAGACTTCGCTGGCTAGGATTTTATTATAAGAGTGCAGAAGCAGCTACATGGTAGCGTTGCGGTATCTCCTTCGCTACGTTGCGAATCTGATTGCTACGCCGGGGTACTGAGGTCCGATCACAAGAGATTTTCGTTATATTTCTCTTTATCTGCAGCTCTGTACCTTACGTGGCCAGAGCCTCATCCGGTGCTTACGTCTGACAACAAGACAGTAACCAGCCGTGCGTCATCACTACAACTAACCGCCGTATGTATTCGACTATCGCGACGCGCGTTTAGGTATGTTTATTGCGTTATTTTAATGCGAATAACATTCTTTGCTTAGTTCGGCTGCTTTGAGGCTATCCTTTTATCTATCTAGCCTGTTACGCCAACCCAGTGGCTCTAGTTTTCTACCTGCTTGGGCCACTAGGCATGTGCTTCTACTCGAGATGCCATCGTGATCGTTCCATTGTCGTAATTCCAGCCTCGTCATCTTACTCTCGTCATGCCTCCGTCGTCCCACCATCTATCCCGGCCCAGTCGCCCATGGTGTCTAATAACTTGGGCCAATAGGTGTGGACTCGTGGTTGTGATGTCATCGCTGCCATTGTATCGCCGTCATTCACGCTTTATCACCCGACACTCGTCATGCCGTCATCATCGTGTCACCGTCGTCACACAGGCATCGTCATCACGCTGTCGTTTTATTATTTTCGCCGCTTCAGTAATGTCATCCCATCGTCGTCATACCGCCTTAGTCGTTCCATCGACATTATTTTTTCTTCGTCATTGCATTGTAATCATACTCTCGTCATTCGATCGTAATTATGGCGCCTTTGTCAGGCCGTCATCGGCAGTCGCTGTCATGCCTCCATTGTGAGAGCGTCGTCGTGATACCATCGTTGTCGTGCCAACATCGTACCTTCAGCTACGTCACCTGACCCTCATCACGCCATTGCCATCAAACCATCGTCGTCATACAGATTCGTGATACTGTCATCGTCGCGCCATTTTTAACATATACTGGCCGTCATCCCATTGTCCTCATGCCATTGTCTTATCATTGTGTTCATAAAGCCGTCATTCCATTCTCGTCATGCCATCGTCGTCACGCTGTCGTTTCACATTCGTCATCACGTGAGTATCGTCGTCCCATTGCCGTCATGCGGTCATCGTCACACTACCTTCGTCGATCCATCGACGCCATTCCTTTTTAATTCTATCGTAGGCATGCTGTCGTTATTCAGTCGTAATTATGCCGTTATTGTCAAGCCATTGTCGTCATATGCATCGTCATCCCACAGACGTATCATGCATGCGTTGTCACACCGTCGTTGGCATGCTGTCTTGGTCGTGCTATCGTCTTCATTCTCGCATCTTCATCTAGTTGTCGTCATACAGTCGTTGTCATACCAACATTGTCTGCTCATCGTCCTCGTGTTGTAGTCGTTACGTTGTCGTCGTTATTCCGTCGTAATAAATTAAGAACCGACATGCCACTGTCGTCATGCCGTCTTCGGTATGCGCCTTTGTCGTTCCATCGATATAATTTTTTCTTCGTGATTCCATTTTCACTACGTCAGCGTCATACAGTCCTCGTAATGCCTCCATGCTGATGCGCGGCCTTGGCAAGCCAGTGCCATAGCAAAATGGGACGATACCAGCGTATGTAGCATAAAGCCGATTCAACGAGTCTCAGAATTACCCCTACGCGCGTTAAATAAACGGGACTTCAGGATTATGGTCTCTCGCATTATTGCTCGATTGCTATTCGCATTACCGTCGACAGACATCGTAAGCTGAGTCCCGTCGTAATTTATTTACGTCTGCTACAGAGCGCATGTAAAGAGAGTTAAATAGAGTTACTTAAACACACGTCCCAACTTTTCGATACCTGTGGCCGTCAAGTGGTAGTTAGTACTCACTGCTTGCTTCAACTTGCCATTGTGACATGTACATGGCAAAAAAGTGTTTGTTCCATGTCAGCCAAACTGGAAGGGAGCAAAGGAATGATATTGCACGACGTGGTACCAAATTGTGGCACCCCAGCATAGAAATCGGAGATTCTAGCACAATGCCACACAGAGCAAGCGAAATCGTTTCTGTGCCTACAGGATTAACCATGGACTCCAAACTGTTTTGGTTTCTGTCTTTTGCGCATGATTTTTGTTAATTTCAGCGTTTACGAGAGCCAATTCTTCTGTAGATTACGCACATTATACTCTAACAATTTATCTATACCGTATTTCACACCTAAGACCGCTCTGAAAGGCCTCTTTTGTTAGAATAGCTAGCCGTCAGCCATTCTGGCACTGATTGTCATTGAAGTGCGATACTGCACGCAAATCCTGCCGCTTGTTTGCCTAGCATCCCACTTTGCTCATGTGATGACAGCAAGGTATGTGTGTATGGTGGACAGCCCTGTAGACATTCCAACTATTGTTAAAAAGTAAATTATGGGGTTTTACGTGCCAAAACCACTTTCTGATTATGAGGCACGCCGTAGTGGAGGACTCCGAAAACTTCGACCACCTGGGGTTCTTTAGCATGCACCTAAATCTAATAGACGGGTGTTTTTTCGCAATTCGCCCCCATCGAAATGCGGCCGCCGTGGCCGGGATTCGATCCCACGACCTCGAGCTCAGCAGCGTAACACCATAGCCGCTAAGCAACCAGAGCGGGTTCCAGCCATTGTACTTTATGGCGTTGTGTGAAGCTTTGCGGGGCGTGATTTTGCGCGAAAACTTTCCCCTTATGGACCTGCTGTCTCTTTTGTTCCCCTAAATGTAGACATCAGATCTTTATGGAACACACCAAGCTTGAAGCACACCCGTCTACACCGTCTACACCGATGGAGGGGCAGTGTGGGTACGCTGGCATGATAGACAGACAGACAGACAATGAACTTTTATTCAGGTCCTGAGGGACTAGCCGGTGGAGACCCGTTGGGGCCCCCGGCTCGCCGCTGGCTGCTCCCATGTCGGAATCGGGAGGCCAAGCCTCTCCGCTCTTTCACGGGCCCTCTGGACGGCCATGGACTGGAGCTTAAGTTGCGTGCTAGATATGGCCTCGTCCCAGTCCCGTTCGCTGGTGAGGGACGTATCCCGTAACGCAGGACACTGCCAGAGCATATGAGCTAGAGTGCTAACCTCCCCACAATCCGGGCACTGTCGGTCAATTTCTGGAGAAATCCTGCTTAAGAAACTTCGGGAGGGATATGACCTCGTCTGAAGCATCCTAAGCGTGATCGATTGTGATCTGCATAGATTTGGATGCGGAGGCAGGAAGCGCCTGCGTTCCTCTTTATAATGGGAGACGATCTCGTGAAATGTTAATAACGGGTCGCTGTGGCCGAGCTCCTCCGGATCCAATGTAGCCCCATCGCCGTCGCGGCGCGTTAATTCTCGCGCACGGCGGTGAGCAATTTCATTGGGGTTCGGGTGGCCCGGCAGCACGTTGTCGCCCATGTGAGCTGGGAACCATATAATATAATGCACGGGGTCACAATTAGTTCTGGACTTGTTTTTCAGAATCACCTCCACCTGTTTCGCAACCATTCCCGTAGCGAATGCCCTGACGGCCGCGCGTGAGTCAGTGTAGATATACGGCCTTTTTGAATCCTGCATCGCCAGCGCCACCGCCACCTGTTCTGCCACGTCGGCCGTCACAGCGCCTACCGAGGCCGCAGATAGGAGCTCGCCCTTTTCGCTTACCGCCGTGACCGTGAATTTACCGGAGCGCCCATATTGAGCTGCGTCCACGAAGGCTTCCATGCCGACCGTTTTCTTCAATATCGCCCTGGCACGAGCTGCTCGCCTGCCCGCATTATGTTGCGGGTGAACGTTTCTAGGGAAGGGACTGACGACGTAGGTCCCTCTGGAGTTCTCGTTCAGCTGAACCACCTCGCTGTGACTGAAACGCGGCTGCAAGCCCGCAGCCTCCAAGAGGCGCCTACCGGCGCTGGAGCCCGAAAGCCTCGTGATCTGCGCCGCTCGTTGCGCCTCTATGAGTTCGAGGGCCGTGTTATGAACGCCGAGCTGCATTAGCCTGTCCGTGCTCGCCGTGATCGGAATACCCAGTACCTTCTTGACGCTTTTCCGCATCAACGTGTCAAGCTTGTCCCTTTCAGTCTTTGTCCACTGCAGGGCCGAGACCACATAGTTGATGTGGCTCATAAGAAAAGCGTGATGCACCCTAAGTAGGTTGTCCTCGCCTAGGCCCCCCTTCTTATTGGAGACTCTCATGATTAATCTGAGAATATTCTCGGTTTTGGCGGTCAGATGCGCAATGGTTTTGGCATTACAGCCCCTGGCATCGAGCAACAATCCTAGAACTCTAATAGAATTCACCCTGGGGATCTTCTGGCCGTCCCGCGTGTATACATCTATGGGGATTTGCTCGAGCGGCACGAGCCCCCGAACCCCCTGCCTTGCCGGTCTGTATAACAAGAGCTCTGACTTGGTCGGGGAGAGTTGGAGACCCGTGCCCTCCAGGAAGGACTCGGTCACGTCCAAGGCCTCCTGGAGTGATATGCGGAAAATAAGCCAGCTCTGGATGAAGAAGCCGACGAACGCGCGAGGAGTGGCACAAACCATTGCTGATGATGATAGCTTTTGCCCACACAGATTTGTTGACGGACACGAGAAATGCATGGAACCCCAGCGCTAAAAAGCTTCGCTGTAAAAAGAAATCGAAAACTGGAGTTAGCTTTGTAAATGTGTGCCAGCAGTGCCTTTGCGCGGTGATCAGAATAGCAATCAGATTTATTTACCAAACAATACACTGGAAGTTCCGCTGGGATAAAAGCCGTGAAAATGGCTTCACTGGACCCACGATCACTGTCTTCTAATACATGCGGTGCCCGTTGCACCGCAGGGGTAAAAGCAGAATGAGCAAGCAGGGTGATAAAGCAGGTCAATCTTAGCCTACCCCTCTCTATTCAGTGTTCACACATAAGAAGCATTGAAGATACATATTTTCCTTTTTATTGCGATAGCAATTATATGAACACTCCAGGCGCATTTATGGAGTCGGCGTCACCGTGATGTTCCGTATAAAGTTCAAGGGCGACAACATTGTCGCCGCATGCAGTATGCGGTATGTGCGACTGAAAGCTTGCGAGGGTGAGCCGACGATGGTGGTTCTATCTCGCGCGCAAGGGAGGAAAGCACGGAGGAAGCGCGCCGTCTTCTGTTGCGCTCAAGGCACCGGGGGCGGCTGCGTTGTAATCCGGCGGCGGCTGCGTATGGCACGACCGCGCGCGGCCACCCAGGCCCTATCTTGAAATTGATCTGCGAAGAGTATACATAGTCTAGGTGAAGCGAGCGCTAATAGCTCTCTGTGAGGTCTGTGCTCGCCGCGTAATTCGCAGTTGCAGCGACAGGCAGCACGAAGGTCCATTCGTTCGTTGCTGCTGCTGCGGTCTCTCACTGCAGAATTTTGATAGCGAGTGTGCGCGCTCATCGAGTGAGACGTGTTCACGTTTGCTTGTGCGCACGTGACATCATGCTTGTTTATTTAGTTAGTAAGCGAATGCTTCCCAGCATATGCGGTCGATAAAACTACTATCCTTACTTTGTACAGTTGTCTACTAATTTGCTATCGCAATCGATGCTTCGCCTTCCAGGCGAAGCTGCTACTTTTTTGGTACAGGTTGAGTCCTCTAATGTGAAATAATTTGGTTCAGTTAAAAAGGAATGGTCAGGGAATGAATTGAACGCTTGGTTTTACGCATTTAACCTAAAGCAGGCTGTCGGTAGGTCTAGCTTTCGGCGTGGCTATAAAGAGCGCCATTTTTACGAATAGTACATCATAAGCGAGTGCGTGATGTGTAGATTTATTGCGTAGTCGCAGGTTGTCGCCGACACAGTTAGTTGTAAAGTACTTGACACGTTACAGATTGTTAAGATATATTTACGCAATCAATATTCGAACATTAACAAGATGATGACTGCAGGAAGTTTTCTTGCAATAGAGGAAGAAATGTTAAGCTGTATTTTGCACTTCTTGTAATTTCAAGAGATCAAAAATGTATGAAATTTCCATGCAGTAAAGCAAACTATTTTCCATGGACATTCCGGAGCACGTGCTAAATAGGTTTTCATTTATTTTTTATGTACGCGTCAACTTGAGTAGAACGTAAAACATCATTCTAATCTCGTTTGCAGCGTAGCTTCTTCAGCTGCATTTCCCTTGTTTCGTTCGTATGCTAAATGTGAAAGGGCAAAAATGTTTTGCGCCATTGCGGATTCGCATTTTACCTAAAAAATCCCATTTTATTAACTTTTCTATGCTCGTCTAAAAATAGTAAAAGATATTCGCTGCCGGTGTCTCGCTACACACCTGACACATGATGACCGTATTGCCTCCTTATAATTTGGGACCGATCCAAAAAAATAACTGTACAATTACTGCTTGCCGGGCCATTTGGTTGGTACGGAAACTTGAGCAAGCCAGCGAAAAAATTGAGACACACACATGACGGACAGAAGAGACACCACAATGCTGGACTAGTGAAAAACATATATTTGAAGAAACGGATCAACCCTCGAACAACAAACCGCCGACGCATGCGCAATGCTCTTAGAGATAATTTTTTTTTTAAATTGAGGAACACACCCTTTCTGCCCTATCTATTTCTACTTTCTATACTACTTTTTCTTTCGTGTAAATCCTTTTAGAAAAGCTATCTCTTTATCGCTCAGAGAGATAGAAGGAACTTTGATCCATTTTCCTTCCTCTTGTACACTGATCTAAAACGCCTCAAGTATTTGACTTTCGGTTTTCGTTCTGACACCCTGTCAAGAATCGTTACATTTTCAAAAAAGTGGTGCACGAAGTTCACCACTTCATGCGCCAGAAAAAGCTACGTCTTTAGCGCTCTCTGGGCGCTAAAGAGTTAGCTTTTCTAAATGACTGAGCTAGAAAGATAAAGAAGTAGAAAGCATAAATAGGTAGTGCAAAAAAATATGTTCTTCAATTTAACCAATCTTGTAGCTCGAAGAGCAATGCGCATGCGTTGGCGGTTTGATGTTCGAGGGTTGATTCGTTTTTTCTAATATATATGTCAGTTGCTAGTCCCGGGCTGTGGTGCTGTCTCTTCGTTCCGTCGTGTTTGCGGTGCAATTTTTTTCGCTGGTTTTCTCAGGTTTCAAAAAATAATTTTCGATTATAATAGCAGGGGTTTGTCGCAGGCACGTGGAAAGCTGCTGCTCTGAATGCGAGCTGGTTGATAAGTGGTACAGACCGCATAAGTACACTTAAATGGTATGCAGCCAGCCATTTTCATGCTATTTTATCACAGCATCGTTTCATATATAGTGGGTTCTAGTGTGGTAAAGGAAAGCATGACCAAAAAAGAGCGAAAATACGCACGAAAGGCTGTATGCCATATATCATGCTTGCTTCTAAGCTGGCAGCCATTTCGGTCGTTGACGATGATTGTGATGTAGAAAAACATCGGGGTCGCTCGCTGGTGCACCAAAATTGGAATAAAATTATGGGTTTTTACGTGCCGAAACCACGATCTGATTATAAGGCACGCCGTAGTTGGGGATTCCGGAAAATTTCGATCGCCTGGGGTTCCTTAACGGGCACCTAAATCTAAGTACATGGGTGTGGCAGGGATGCGACGCCGTAACCTCGTGCTTAACAGCCCAACACCATAGCCACTAAACAATCACGGCGGGTGCTGGTGCACTATTCCATTTTTTCCATGTATGTTATTTCTGGTTCTCTTCTTGATATTCTTTATTTCTCGAAATTAGATTTTATATTTGAAGAAAATTTTGTTTGATCGTTGAGCAACTGTTGATTTGTTGTTTTGATAATTGCATATATTTGATTTTGTTCAGTGTTATTTAAGCTGTATGAATTGAGTTCATAAAGAATTATTTTTTTTTTACCTATACTAGCTTAGCGCCATGTATTCAATCGGTGCGTACAAACTTTGGGTGTGAAAATAAATTTACAAAGTGGTAGGCGACCCAAATCTTTGACTTAGAGGTCTCTTAGTGGCACTCGCACCTCGGCGTTGGTGTTCTTTCGGTTAAGTGAGCGAACGTCTTTCCCCTAGCACGATATGTGGCCGAGGAGCGAGGGAGGGCGAGGGTGGATGGATGGATGGATGTTATGAGCGCCCCCTTTCGAACGGGGCGCTCGGTTGCGCCACCAAGCTCATGCTATTATACTACTTAATGTCATACCTAAGTTGAAAAAAAAGGAGAGAAAGAAAAAATGAAACTATGAACGCCCACAACCAAATTTTCTGACCCCCAATTGCGAACGCTGCTTTTGTACATCTACGTTTTTTGTCGTTTGCCTGCTTTTCTTCCACCAATCTTCCAATCGCCTCTTACTAATGCCTATTGTGTACATGTTTACATTTCCCCTGCTCTCGCTGAACCAAAGGACTTCAAGGAGGATAGTGGTGCCTTAATCATCTGCTGGACAGATGTTTTCACGTTCTAATAAAACATTCTCCATCGTATCGCTAGCTCTACCGCAGCAAGCACGGCGAACTGTTGAGCGCAGCGCAGGAGGAAGCGCAGTGCGCGCCACATGGCGGGGCATATCCCCTAGCGAGCGGTGCACGAAGCGCACTTTACCCGCCCTCTCCGATGCAGGCGTCAGATCATGGAACAAGCGCGCGCGCGCAGTTGTTGCGAGCAAGCGAGCGAGCGAGCGAGGAAGTGCGCGCCGGTAGAGGACAAGCGAGAGAGGAGGGAGTGACGTCACATTCTCTCTGCTAGGCAGGTGTTCAGTCTATGCAAGGCAACTGTTTTCCATTAATTAGCCGGTTAAAGGGTGTAGCGTCATTGGTGACGTCCTTACTTCCGCTTTCTACTTTCGGGATTCCAGGAATTTGGTCCAAGTCGCGCTCACGTGGCGGGTCTCTAATGTCTACGATTCTGTGCTTTGGTGTGCGGTAATCAGTGATCTATAATTAATTATAATTATTCCAGACACTTCAGCAATTCAACTGGTAACTAAACTTATGCTATGATATGATATTTTTAATGAAACCCATGAATGTTGTACTTTACTATATTTTTCTATTTTTTCTGGTTGAATTTCATCCCGGGTTGTCTCAGGAGGTGAACCGGAAGTGCCGCGCAAGAAACAAGCGTGTCACTCGATGCTCGTGCCGCTAAAAGAAGTCAGTAAGAAAAATGTCCACTCACACACATGCCCACACAGACACATACACTGGACTTAGTATATGTATAGCTATTAAAAAGTCACGAACTGGCTGTTATAGCTGTCATATGTATTGGTTACTCTCTTGCCTGTTGTTACATGTCAATACATGAAAAGTTCATAGCCGTAGGAATCGCTAGAGCCTGCAGCATTTTTAGCCGCCCGGAAAGTAGACTGCCACCAGGTCCAGCTTGCTGTCATGCACTATTGCAAGGGGAGACAGAGCATTGTATACTGTTCACGTCATGGCATTGACGAGACGCCTAGGGGCTCAGCTCATTTGGTTACTTCCTGGAAATTTTGTAGTGACTGGCATGTTATTGGACGGCTAGAGGAGGTAGAGAGAAAGAGAGAAATAAAGTCACGGTGCGTCCACCTTTTGCAGATCTCTGGGGACGTTGCTGCGATTAGGAATCTATCTTACGATTGGCGCGTAATTGGTGATAATATATTTTGTTATGCTAACAATTAAAATCGAGACATACACAGTGACACAAGTTGGCGTCAAAGAGGATGATTGAAGAGGGGCGCATACCCCGTGCTACATACACCGTGACCTAAGTTGCTGCGATTGTTGCCTTTGAGCTTGGTTCCCTCAGAACAGCAGCCTGATGATCTACCGATTTGACCATGAAAGACCTAGTGAACGAAGTTGGCGGAAGAGAGGTTATGCGCGGATATTCGTGCATAGGGACGTACTGCAAAGTGGGCGAAGTTCCCAAAGAATGCTAATCTTAATGAAACACTCTTTATTGGATGCTGGGTATGTTTGCTTGGCCATAAGGCAAGCCTGCTAGCATGCTGCTCCAGTTGAAGACTTCGGGTGTCACAGACGCAAAAGGATGCCCTCATAGATCGTATACAGTGATGCACAAACGTACACGAGCGCACACAGGTAAGAAGTAACCAAACTGTGTGGTCGAGGCCAGTATGTCTGAGAAAAGCTGAGAGCGCCTTCGTTGCACGCAAAGAACCAGCAGTGCTGCTCCTGCGTTCCATTCCACCGTGATTATGTCGAAAGTACAACCTATAACTCCTTGTAATAATTAAGCAGCGTGCATTTCGGCGCAGTTGTTCGTGGATCAGGCGTCCCTCTGAACAAAAGAAAATGCGAGAACAAAATTTATTGGTGTTGGTATCTGTGCAGTTGTATAGAAGAGTGTAAATTGGCTATTATTATTATTATTATTATTATTATTATTATTATTATTATTATTATTATTATTATTATTATTATTATTATTATTATTATTATTATTATTATTATTATTATTATTATTATTATTATTCGCAGCTCCTGCTAACTTGTCGGCGAAGAACATTGACACAACCAATGTTATCATTTCATGGAGCGCTGCGAGTCCTGCGCGAACATTTAAGGTAAGTTCCAGCATCATGGCTTTTAAACGGAGCATTAGGAAAGCAATAATTACCGGCTGCTTCCCATAGAGGGTGCTGGCAACTTGTGGACTTCTGAAGAAAGATTTTTACTACTCGAAATGCCAAGGAAGTCAGCATGTCGTCCAAGTCCCTGTGACCCAAACCTCGGAGCTCATTAGGTTACTACCAGGGTTCTAACAGCATACACTCAGCTTCATGCGCAGAACTAACACTTCCAAATTCCTTGAAACTTTTTCCGTGTTGGCTGGGACACTCGTACGACTAACGAACTTTTATAGCCGGAGTCAGTAATGCGCTGTATAACAGGTGACGGAGAAGGTAATATGCAATACAAGAGGGAATAAGACGTAGCGCACGTAAGAGAGAAGACTTCAGAAAAATTCAAAGTCATTCCACTATGTGAAGGTGGATGACAGTGGAGCTGTATATATGGTGGTAAGTATGTTGATAATAAATATGTTGATTGAAAATAAAAGATATACCACAATGAATTAGGTATTTGGCGATTCTTTGTGTTATTTTATTAAATTGCATACTGAATGCTTTCTGATCTTTAACCTTCTTTTGTTAGCTTTTGTGGATTTATTATTTGGTATTTATTATTTATATTTGATATTATTTGTTTTATTATCCGCATTTTATTATTTGGCTTAAATAAAATTAGTTATATGTTGCGCCTGTGTTCATCTTCCGTTCTGTTGTGCCGTCGCGATGCGCCATATTTCAATTATGGTTCTCGTGTCAAAATACCAACTTGCCCAGCATCCAACTCTTTTAAAGGTGACTATCGCTCTATGATCGCTATGATATACGGTCAATGGCTCTGTGGCCACACTGGAAAGCTTCTTGGCTAAGGTGAGGTCTATACAAGACCGATGACGCGTCGTGGGCACACTGATGTTTGTGTAGCATTGAACGCAAAACCTTTCCAAAAGAAACGCCACGAACCACTTTCAGTCTTGCCTAGACACGCCTATGTTGAAATCTACCACAATTACGATGCAAGTTGAGTCCGTGGGGCTGATCCAACCAAAGGTGCATACGCTTGGCGTTTGCAGCGCGATCTCCGTCAGCATTACGTGCCGGTCGCCGTCGCCGCGTACATTCCCGCTTCTGTTCACGACGTTGTTCTTCGTAGGCGCGCTGTCCTTGCGCAGTCCTCAGCGCACGCGGCCTAACCAATAGAAGGGTGGAAGAGAACAGAGACAAGGTTACGTACTTTGCAAGTTCAAAGTACGTAACCGTACGTACTACTACTAATGTAAGTACGTACGTACGTACTTTGCAAGTGCAAGACGTCGAAGTGCAATCCATATACTAAACAGTGTCTATTCCTGTTTGACTTTTTAAAGATATTTTTTTATTGCAATACGTTTTGACACTTGTAGCGATTAAGCACAGCTGGGGCATACCCGGCGATACGCTTTTGCTTGATGATGTAGCTCTCTTAGCTCTGGGATGGCTGCCATCTTTTTTTTGCCTACGCACACATACCGCCACAACCTAGCGTATAACAGCTCCGCTGTAAAAGTCCCCACCTACTGGAGTTTACCTTGTCTCCAAACAATAATCGTCGTCTCTAGGCGGCTGGCGTTTCCTTTCCTGTAACCTCTACACGCTATCTCCCGGTCAAGAATGCCGTATAGCGCTGAGAACGGGTATGTCGTTCGCTGCCTGGAGTTTCCGGGCGGCCAGCAACGAAGAAAAGAAATGAACGCGAGACAGATGGCGATTATTGTTTGGGGCTGACAGGGTGCAAACTTTTTTTTTTTTACATTTAAGGAGAGTATCGGCTCCGAAATTTGCAGAGAAAAAAAATTTTAGATGTGTTTCACGGTAGTTCGTGCGCAAGAGCGGCAAAGGCTGGCGAGCGAAGACGTGGTTAGTACAGGTCGAAGAACCGGCAGGAACGCAGCTTGCATCGGAGCCTCGAAACGGCCGTATTGCAGGGCTTCTCTGGCAAGGCGCAGTCGGACGCCGACGTGGGCGAAGAGCTATGTTCGCCAAGCGACAGCGAGACATGTTCCCCCCGTCGCGTCCGTCGGTTATCGGCGTTGCTTGCAAATCGCGCGCGTGCGGTCGCCTCATAAGCGTGTGCTTAAGCTCGGAGGTTCCTATCTAAATAAAAGGGACTGGAGAAGTCATGTTACCAGGCAACCACTGCGCCGATGTTGAGGAGCTTTTTTGTTTGTTTGCATTTCAAATAAAGATGTAAAATCTACTGAATGTAGAAAGCCCGACTTTGATTTTACCAGTTCAGATAAGAAAACAAAGTTCAATATTGCAAAAGTGAAAAAAGCCTTGAAAACAACTTTCTAACTGAGCAACAATAAAAAAAGAAACGATATCAGTGTTCTGTGAACTGTGCCCATTAACGCAGTGTGTTAATCAATTTTGTCCGCTTTAGGGTGAAACGCGAACAAAATGGATGTATTATACGCCTATGTGTTATAATATGTTATAGTACTGACTTTCGATTTGCGAAGCCCTCGTAAACATTGTAGCAAGTTCACGTAAGCTGTAACTTGATTTATTCAATTTGTCCGATTCAGATGCTTCAGCAAATTCTGTCTACAAAACTGCGTTATCTGTTTTTGGTGAAGAGTGACGGATTTGTTAGCTTCATGCTTATATTTTCCCAATAGTTAGCTTTTTTGCCCATTCTTTTTCTTTCTAATTCAATGCCCTAAGTGAAAAATCAGCTTCCTACAGGCATTACAGTGTAGGTTTGTCTCTCAAATGCAGCAACTTCACTGAAATCGGTCCTGGGGCTGTTTCATCAACAGCATTTCTGCATTTCACATGCGTTTGAATAGGTGGCATCGAGTTGAGCCAGTGCTAAAGCTTAAGGACAGCCAGCAACGCAGCCCTACAAGACTGTAGGAAGGCGATGCCCGGTGCCGGCGCCAATAGAAGCGGCGCAGCATGCAAGAACATGCCAAGGATACGCAGGAAAGTGTAGAAGTACCCAGCGCCGATATTCGAGACAAGAAGGGTAACCGGGCGGCTCGGTTTTGTTATTCATGACCACATAAAGCCAACAGAGAATGAAGGCAAGGAAAGCATCGGGGAAATTAGCTGTGGTTGAAATTGAAATGTAGAAAATACTAAAGCAAGGGAAATTAAAGTGGATGGAAAGATAACGTGCCGCCGGCAGGAGCCGCCGCACATGAATATTTTCTACATTCCAATTTAAACCTCGCCTAACTTCTCCGATGCTTTCCTTGGATTCATTGTCTGGTGTCTTTTATAGTCATAAGTGCGGATTTTGTGCAACAACTGTATAGGCTGGGGTGTAGAAAAATAATTGCACCTGATATCGTGAAGCGTTTGCAAACTCTCGCGTAGTATTGCAGACAGAGGCAAAACAGACCGTCAGGACATACAGAGGGGATGAGAACTGTTGCACAGCTTGGCTGTCTTTCACGAGTTGCTCCGATTGGCGTACATGTTCGATGATTCATTTTGGTGCTCTTTCATGACTTCCTTTATTGGCATTTGCAGATTTATCGATCCTTTGGCGGGCCACAGTATGCATGCGAATTCGGAATTTGCCCCTATGACGACTATTTCTACACCTATGACCGATACCCTTTTGACGGCGGACGCCTCGAAACGCCGACTGTGGTGGTCGACGGAAGTTCACAGGAATCGTCATCCTACACTCTGCCCCTGTCCAACTTATTGTCGTCTGTGAAGTACACCGTCAAAGTGAAGGCATGCGGTGTCGACGTATGCAGCGCCGAGACAAACATGGCTTTTACAACTCCTCTTTCAGGTGAGACGGCGCCTCTCTTGCAGGGGGCGGGATGCAGATCGGGATGCCTTAGAACACGCACCTATAAAGCGAGATATAAGAAGGAAGAAGAAGCATGTGCTTGCTGCGGTAAAGCTAGGGAAACGACGGAACATGTTTTATTAAAATGTGAAGACGTCTACCCAGCGGTCGATTTAGGCACCACTGGCCTTCTTGAAGCCCTTGGGTTCAGCGGGAGCAGTGGTAAAGCAAACATGTCCGCAATAGGCTTTAGTCAGAGGCAATTGAAGGATTGGTGGAAGAAAAGTAGGGAAACGACAAAAGACGGAGACGTACAAAAGAACAGTTTGCAATAGGGGATCAGAAAATTTGGGCGTGGTAGTGCATAGTGTTTTTTTTTTCCTTTTTTCATTGTTTAACCTAGGTAGGATATTGGGCAGTATTGTAGCAAGAGCTTGGTGGCGCAACCCACCGCCCCGTTCCAAAGGGGACGCTCATGACATCCATCCATCCATCCATCTATCCATCCAGCGTGTGTGTTATATTACGCCGTAGAGGGAACTATTTCTACGCTCACAGCGCACCTTGTGTACAGCGTTACGAGGGGACATTTTGATTCCATTTCATGAAGAATAGAAACAAGAAAACATAAAACTTCTACGTTTTTTAGAGTTTCGCAGAGTACCACGATAGTGGTGAAGTTTTGTGAAACATGTTTTCCTGTTTACAGAAAGCTGGGAAAAGGTAACCGCGAAGTTACAATTCAAATATGAGAATCTGTGAAAGTCTCACGCCGAGAGCACAATTCCACTGATCACTGGTAAAATTGCTGTGAACTGCGGCCTCAAGATGGCTCAAGCATGCGCATCTTTATAGCTGAATTTATCCTGAATATTTATAGCTGAATGGTATCCGAGAATTGAAAGCGTAACTTTCTAAAAGCATTGTTATAGCTAGAGCATACAATGCATACATAGCAGATATGCTAGCGATCATAATGGTAATGTCCTGAAGCCGGTTTTCGGCCGCTATTGTGAGAAATACACTAGGGCAAACTCTACATTACCCGGTCGCCTGCTCCATACCCCCATTATGAGTCGTACCTTTTCTGTGGCGTTCCGTAACTAAATTTAGACAAGGCGAAGGCATGAACAGGCCTTAAGATACGTAGTTCGATCGAATATAATCATCTTTGCTTCCACTTTTACCTGTGTATCTCGTGTGCTGAAACAATGAAGCAAATGAAGTCATGGGATATGGATATCGTTTTTTCTGTTGACGAGAGCGTAATGGGTGAGGAGGTTTTTGGAGGCGGATGGCGACGTATCGGAGATGAAGGGCGCAGCCATCACCTATCATTTTTGCTTGCGGCCCATTCTGTCGGTCAATCCATTCTGTCATCGATCATTCGATGGTAGTAAATTTGAGGGCACTAAAGTCGCTGCGCGCAAGTTAATAGTCATGTGGTACTTTTTTTAAATCTCGTGCGCACTTTCTTTATAGTTCCGAAAAATTACAACCACAGCAGCTATCTTCACGGAAGGAAATTATTTGGGTATTGCTCAATAGGCATCTACAATTTGCAACTGCTTCAATGGAGAAATTGGTTTTAAAGCAGAACTTTAAGAGTTGGTTATAATACTTGTCAATTGTTTCAATGGTTTTTCCGCCGTCTTTAATATTTATTGAGGATACTTTTTAACCATTGAACAGTAATGAACTTTACTATGCCTTGTACCATTTACTTGCGCTTGTTTATTAATATAACCCTCCCCCCCCCCCCCCCCGCTCCCGCACGCAATGTTCCAGATACTGGAACCTGTGAGGTATATGTATAAATAAATAAATAAATAAACCAATAAATAAATAAATAAATAAATAAATTCCCTAAGCGCATACTAAAATACCATAACTTGCTCAAGATGACAGTGAACAATACAAGTTGGTTGCAGCTTCGCAAAAGACCCGTGGATTTTTTAGGGCGTAGCACATGTTAGCAGAAACACCCTTTATGTCAGAACACCGCAGCAAACGCGCTTCTGCCCACGAACAGATACTACAGGCATCCTGCACTCGCACCTCGAATACACGTCTCTTCTTCACGTTGGTGGCCAGAACCCAATCGTGCCTTGCGTGCGCACATTGTTTTATTGCGATATCAATTACACGGACACTCCGGACTAATTTTCACCGCCGTACTCACCCTGATGTTCCTTATAAAGTCAAAGCACGATGACATCCCACCCATCGCGCCGTATGCTGTAGGTGTAAGGCAGTGCGTGCGAGAATGAGCTGAGAAGTATGGTGTTTTCATTTAATTGCACATTTGAAGTCAGCTAGTGTTGAAAGCATAAGCTTTTACTATACAAACTTTCTGCCTAGTTAAAGCATATTATTTCGAATGCTGTTGGCTTGTCGCAAATGGCACCTTATTTTATCTGTGCTTACCATCAGAATTTAGCATAAAAATGACTTACTTCTTACTTTTCGTTTTCTTTGTACCTTTGTGCTGCCGGGTGTCACCGGTTGATTTCATTACCCATCGTGAGTCAGCGCTTATTCTGCGTGGTCAAATAATAAACGTTCCGTAGTTAGTGCACCTTGTGAACACCTTAATATCTCTCTGTACAGATTAGCATGAGTAAGAAGAAAAGCGGACACAACATGGACCATGGAGCGCATGGTTTTTTTCTGTTTGGCAGTATTCCGTAATGTAGTTTTTTTACAGTACCGACGAATTATTTGACGTCTTGGAATTTTCAAGAAAACAATGCCTATAGAAACACAATTAAAGACCGAGGTGTTTGATGCAGGATGTTGTCTCATTCAGAAGCGCTCTTTTTCCTAACATCTCTAAACGGTTCATGTGTCCACAGGAGACCATCGATGTCATAAAATGCACGTGCCAGCGCAATGCTACTTCACTGTGAAGTTTATTTAGAGACGTGCCTGTATAACCTCGGTGACATAAGGACAAATTTTACTCGTGCAATGTGTGAGTCTTAATTGTTACCTGAGTAAAATGGTATCCGAGAATTGAAAGTCTAACTTTCTAAAAGCATTGTTATAGCTAAAGCATACAAGAGCTCCTGGAAATAGAGTCAAACAGCTCTGAGTGATAGAACACATTTTAATTTATCCCAGTTCAGTGTTGAGTGCATCGAAAACCGTTCTGTTTAGTCACGAAAGAAAAAAAAAAGTTCCCACTGAGGGACCCGACAACTTCACTTCCACCGCTGGCAAGTGACACTTGTGGTCGATGTTCTAAATTTCGGGACACGGCAAATATATTGGTGGCCGGTGTAATTAAAGCGTATCTCTTCGCTATGACACACATGTAATTTCTTATAATGCTCATATTTTGATTGACTGCTCCAAAATTCCGTCTGCTGGTGTTTCGTTGCATTTGGTAGCAATCGCATCGGCGATTTCTATGCGTGAAGCTTCAAAAAAAAAAAAAAAACTGCGAGGACAATGAAGTCCCTGCACTGATCTTTTAATGAAAATCTCTGAATATGGTTCGGTAACCTGTAGCTTTGGGCTAGTTGATTGAAAGCACACAAGAAGACGAGGATGAGCGCAGTGCTGAACAGTGCTGGTCCTCGTCCCCTTCTGTTTTCGTCTTCAGTCACGCGCTGATCGTTATAATACAGCTTACTTGCTTAATGTGCAAATAGGCCTGCAGTGTGTCGCCCTCAATACGGTCTTTTGCTGTGACGGAAGAAGAGAAGCATAACCAGAAAGCGTGCCGTAATAATCTCGGAGGCCTATTCATAAAGTGCGAGAATGTAGAACAATCTAAAAAGAATCCTACGTCGTGACACTAGATGAAAAACGGCAGTTTATAGGGGTCTCAAGCGCAGTTGACATCTTGCTTCGTAGTTGACATCAGACGTCTTGCTTGATTGGTGATGCCTGATGCCGAGGCTCTGATGGCCGCAACTGATAAAACCTACAGTCGAGCAAGCAATGCCGTGATCGTCTGGAAAACGAGCTGACGCGGCTTTTCCTGTCATTTACAGCGCCGAGGCTCGCGTGAACGGAGGAAAAAGGAGTAAAGAGCGTCAGAGAATGTTCAGCTGCGAAGGCTGGCTTCGCGACGTCGTCGTTCCGCCTAAAATTTCATTCCTCGCCCTCCACCCCTGTGACCAACAACCGCGATCTAAGCTTTTCGTATGTTTAAGCCCGCCGGGTGGCGACATGGTGATCGCGTATTAAACCGCAAGGTGAGCGTCGTATGAGATCCGTAATTTTTTTTTATTCTTTGACGTCAGAACGTGAAGGAGAGCTAAGTCTATAGCTGGCTACTGACGCTTGCACATCTGCCAGCAGGGATGTGGCTCAAGTGGACCAGACAGGAGAAAGTAAAATGAGGAGAAAAGCGAAATATGGAACACCATTGTTAAGATAATAAGAAAAGAGGCATTTACAACATATACAGTGCTCATAGCGTTTGCTAAAACCGTGGAAAGTCGGAAACGAAACTATCTCCGACACCGGCCTCCCTGTTGTCAGTCAGGACAAACATCATCCCAGGGAAAAGTCATTACGAATGCCCAGCAGCAACTTACGATCAGTGCCACTAACTCGACAATAAGTGTCGTACTTCGTGCAAGTACGTCTGCTCGTTCATTTTGCAGGACGGTATACGTAGTTAAGCCAACGCAATTTATAGCTGACCAAACAAATAGACGTGTTAACACATTCGCGCTAACACGCCTATTTCGGTGTCACACTCAAGAATGCATTGATATCAGCGTGACCACGGGGATTATGTTGACTGGGCATGGCTGAAATTGTCGTAAGTAAATGCACGAAGAATAAAACTATTTGAGACTTCCTCTAAGGTTTCATGAGCCAAAAGCAGTAATTCGTGCTAATTGTTCTGCCTTGCTGGGATCATAAGTACCGTTAAGACGAACACCGTGTTGTCCTTTCTTATGCCGGTCCTTGTATTTTTAGCGCTACTTGGGATTCCAGTACTGCATAGGTCCCTTAGAGCAAAAAATTACACATGCGCATTGAACACGAGAAGAGCGTGATAAAAGCGGTGCACTGAGGCAAAAAATTATGTAAGCTACCAAAGGGCGGGATGAGTGTAGAGAAGTTGATGTGCATAAAGCCTTGCTTAAGCTGGTTTCCGTTCTACAGTAATTACACATAGAACAAGAGAGCAGGGCCTTCGAGATTTACACTTCTTTTATTCTATCTGTTTTCACCATATGTACGACTGCACTCCATTCCACAGTAACAAACACTTCCATGCTTTGCAGAATCATCAGGTAGTTTAAAAATAGTGCACAATCTGTCAAGGTAACAAAACGTATTTGGAGCACCAAAATTTGAATAATGAAGGCAAGAAACACCTACAAAAACACCCAAAATAAAAGTTCAGATGATTGGCTACGCGAAAGCGAAGCTGCTACCAAAGTGAATAATAATATTCATTTCTAAATTCTAAAGTTTGTAGCAATTACGAACCAATTGAGCGTAGGTTAGAAATGTCCCATCAATGTTGTTTTAAAAGGATAAGAACTTTAAGACAAAATACTGTTCTATCCCTTATAGATAGCCTTCTATGCGTTTTGCCGTGACTTGCGGCAACTTCTTTTACTCAATGATGTTTTTTTGTAATTTTCGCAGATATTCCCACGCCTATAATCACAACAATCCTATCTAACGACACCAGTTCCATCTACTTGGAATGGAACATCATTTTGCCGCGGCACGCGCCAGAGCTGAACCCAGAGTTCGAAGTGAAAGTGAAGACGAATGGCTTCTTCCGGCTCGTCCAGACGGTCGAGAAAGCGATCACAATAGGGGATCTCAGTTCAGGCGCAGAGTACGAAGTTCAGGTGCTGCTTTCTCTGGAGAGGACGCCGGGAAAACGACAGTACGGCCGCCCTGCAAGAGCCACCGTAAGCACTTGGCCTCTCGGTAAGCAACAAGCAGCCATGCCGCTTATAGTCTTGCTTAATATGTGCCGTTTTCATCTTAAAAATTATGCCTCCTGTTGACCCTACAGCTGGCAATTGTTGATCACCGGCGATCATACTACTGCCCAGTTATTAGTCCGGAAACTCTAGCTTGCAGCGAAGACTCGATGTGAAACGAAAAAGAAATCGGTAGAATCAATCTTCCGTGGACATCTTTGTAAGCGAGAGCTTGCGCATTGCGAGAGACGTGCTGCAGATTTCATTGACGAACATGCAATTTTGCCACCCAGTTGCACCTTGCACAGAAAGTGCTGCTTTTATTCAGCATTAAAGCGTCTTAAAAAATTATGCGGACACAATATTCATATGGGGACGGATTACCAGCGAAGCTGTTTACGCTGCATGCACGGGCCGCATACATTATGAAATCATACAATTTTGTTTGCATACGGCACCAACTACGCAAACACAAGCGCCGTCGCGGTCACCGTACCTCTCATGCATCTGCCACAAACCCTGCAGCAGTCACGCGCGCCGGCACCTGCGGCCGGCGCGCGTGACGTTATAACCACAGAATCCCAGGCCGTGTGCACAGGCGCCGTCGCCACCGGTCGCCACTACCTTAGTCGCCACCTCCTCTTCGCCATCTCCCCTACCCGTCTCCATTCCTGTCCACGCGCCGTGTCCCTGATACTGACGTAAGCCACCCAAGCCAGCAGCACCCCCCCCCCCCCCCCCTGGTTCCCTAGGAACGCATGCGGGGAATTCATACGGAGGCTAGAGGTGAACAGCTTCGATGTAAAGGAATAATAATATTTGGGGTTTTACGTGCCAAAACCACTTTCTGATTATGAGGCACGCCGTAGTGGAAGACTCCGGAAATTTTGACCACCTGGGGTTCTTTAACGTGCACCTAAATCTAAGCACACGGGTGTTTTCGCATTTCTCCCCCATCGAAATGCGGCCGCCGTGGCCGGGATTTGATCCCGCGACCTCGTGCTCAGCAGCCCAACACCATAGCCACTGAGCAACCACGGCGGGTGATGTAAAGGAAGGACGGGGGGGGGGGGGGGCGCTCTACTCCGGCGGTGGCCGCGCGGGCTTTCGCTTTAAAGCGATCTGCGGTGCGCGCAGAGTGTATATGTGCGCCGAGGGCTCATGGCTTCGGGTACGATGTGTTCTCGCCTCGTCCACGTTGAAGCGAGCGGCGACATGATGGGCCATTCGCTAACTGCTGCATGCGCTCTTCCTCGCGCCAGCGCTTTAACAGCGAGTTTCCACGGCTTCCATGTTTGTTAGTTTACTCAGGTACCGATTGTTTGTTTCGAAGTTATTACAGCCGATAAAACAACTATCCTTACATTGTATAGCTGTCTGTGAATTCGCTATCACACACGATGCTTGAGCTTTGGAGCGAAACGGTAAATTTCTTTTAATTTATTGATTTTTAATGGGAACCAGTGATATCTTGTATGGCTTCTCATTTGGCCATGAGCGGCTAGAAACATACAAATCACAAAGTGAGTAGAACAGGCAAAGCAAGGTATCGCTTTAAAACACAAATAATACGTTCAAATCAAAGGAGTGGGAAGCCACGGCACTGTTAAAACGCCTCGACTACTTCAGCCTCATTTAGCTAATGTCTCACGCGCATTAAGAAGGCAATTGTTTATACCTCCGATCGGCATTTCTGAAACAGCATGTCCAGTGAAGCAGTGTACCATTCCATAAAATCCACAGTTTACCTCAAATACAATACCTCAACGATAATTAATTTAGAGTGCCGATTTTTCTTAGTCATCATGGGCGCTATAACGTAAAACTATTCCAAACTTTTCTATTCCAATTCTGCAATCAGCCCTCCGTGATTGGTGAAAAACATTTTTGGAGCGCCCCCACTTCACCTGTCCGTCACGCGACGTCACGAAAATCGCGATAGCTCCTCATCTGATATGACATGTACATACTGATTATGCGTGATTTGACCGAAAAAATAGGTATTTCTGATCGGACGCCTTTTCGCCATTAGCTCTCGGCTATTGGTCAAAAGATTTCGGGCTGCACCCACTTCACCTGCCTCTCACGCTTCGTCACAAAACCGCAAAAACTCACCGCGTCAAAGTGACGTGAAGGCGTTAAAGATGCATTAATATACTGAACAAAACTGAATTTTCTTCTGAATAGCCGCAGGCTGCCCCGTTCCGAAAGGAATAAAAGATGGCTGCCGCCGATCGCTCACGCACTGGCTACTCGCACCTGCCGGAGAGCGTGGGTTTACTTGCGTACAATAAAACATTTTGCGTGGCCGTGTAATGTTTTCGAGCACTTTCGGCACGTTTACGACCTTGTTCCTCCAACTCTTCTTTGCTGAGGATCCGTTTTAGCGTCATTCTTAAGCTTCCGTTGCATGCCGCCGCGATTGTCGACGAGGCACCGTAAGCTAAGTAAGGGAAAGCGCACCAATCCCAGAAGCCGACACCACCCTCTTCATCCGGTTATCGATTTTCAGTGTATTGGCTCGACCCCATCGAGTAAGATACTGCACGATTCTTTTTCATGCCATATATCTAATAAAACAAAAACGAAAAAAACACTCACGCTTTACGACAGAGGCGATTATGACAGCATGATCCGAGATTTAACAACCTTTTATGATAGATTTTCAGCTGACTTCTATCTTCGTTCACTTGAGTCTAACTGGTTACTGTTCAAATCTGAATTCTTGCGTCTGGTTAAATTATACGTTCCTACCATAAGAATTAATGAACGGAAACAATCGCCATGGTTTAACAACACACTAAAACAACTGAACAACAAGAAAAAACGTCTCTTCCGTTCTGCAAACTCTTCTCAATCCGAACTTAAGTGGCAGAAATACTACCTTGCAGTCAAACAATATGTCACGCAGGTCGCAAAAGCCAAACGTGGTTTTTTTCCACCACGCTGCCCTCTATGTTGCACAATAACCCAAAACGTTTCTGGCAATGTATTAATCCCCAATCGTCCAACATTGTTTTTCTACTTGACAGTTCTGGCTCCCCAGTTCCCGGAACCGAGGTCGCTGAAGCTTTAAACACTGCATTCTGTTCTGCTTTTACTAATGACTACCCTGAATTTCTTCCCGCATTACCATCTTTGACTTATCCTTCTATGGCAAACATTACCTTTAATGCGAACGGAATTATTAAAATCATAGATTCCTTAAAAAATTCGTCCTCGTGTGGTACTGATGGCATTAACTCCAAGGTTTTAAAAAGCACTAAGCACATTAGCAGTCTTTTTCTAACACTAATATTTCAACAGTCTCTCGCTACGGGATCAGTTCCCACTGACTGGAAAATTGGTACAATAATTCCCATCTTTAAAAAAGGTGACCGTACAAATCCTAGAAACTACCGTCCAATTTCAATCAGCAGTGTTTGCTCGAAACTGATGGAGCACGTTATACATTCCCACATTGCCACTTTCCTTTCATCTGTCAATTTATTTCATCCTAATCAGCATGGATTTCGCAAAGAACATTCTTGCGACCCACAACTTGGTCTGTTCCTACACGATTTGTATTCTCATGTTGATCGCAACATCCCCACTGACGCTCTCTTTCTGGACTTCGAAAAAGCCTTAAGTATCACATATTCTTCTCCTGCATAAACTCTCCCACCTTAGTATTCACCCAGACATCTTTAATTGGATCCGTGCATTTCTAACTGAGCGCCTTCAGTTTGTTTCCGCTAACTCGATCTCCTCAATCCTATCTCCTGTTCTATCCCGTGTGCCCCAAGGCTCTGTCCTTGGGCCTTTCCTCTTTCTCATATATATTATTGATCTTCCACTTAACTTATCATCCAACATACGCCTTTTCGCGGACGATTGCGTTTTATACCGACAAATAACAAATTCTTTAGACTGCTCCGCTCTTCAGGATGACGACCTCCTCCAAGTCCAGGCATGGTGCAGCAAATGAATGGTACATGTCCCTCAATATCAGTAAGTGTTCCCACGTGTGCTTTCATCGACGTCGTAATTATGTAGTACCGTCCTACTCCCTTAACAACTGCACTTTAACACAGTGTGAAACGTTTAAATACCTAGGCATGCATATATCTAGTGACTTATCTTGGACCCATCATATAAATCAGTAAACTAATTCCTGCAACCGATTACTAGGTTACCTACGCCGTAACTTGTCATCAGCATGTCCCTCAGTGAAACTACTAGCATATAAAACCTTAATCCGAACTAAACTAGAATATGCTTGCGCTATTTATGACAACCATCAGGTTAATATGATTGACACCATTGAAGCGGTTCAGAACCGAGCGGCCAGATTCATTCTTTCTGACTACTCCTATACCACAAGTGTTTCAGCCTTAAAATCCAGGTTGTGTCTTTCCGCGCTCGCCTCCCGCCACAAAAGTGCTCGTCTTCTTTTGTTTGTTTAGGTTCTTTCATTTACAGCCCACAGGTAACCAGGTCATCATTCCAGCCCATTGTTTTTCCCGCCACACGCATCCTAATGCTGTGTATCTACCACACGCCCATTCCACTACGTATCAACGTTCTTTTTTTCTATACAGAGCCCATGACTGGAATACCCTTCCTTCTGACATCGCCCTCATCACTGACATTTCTCGCTTCAAAGCTGCCATCGAAGACCATCTTTCAAGTCGATTATTAACCTGACACGCTGTTTTTTCAATGTGCCCACCCCTCATGTAATGTCCTGTTCAGGGACCTTTGAGGTATAATAAATAAATAAATAAATAAATAAATAAATAAATAAATAAATAAATAAATAAATTCATCTCCACTTGAGCGTGCTCCTCGCCTCTTGTGAGCCAATTAAATAAGACAATGCGCTCAGTGTGGGCAATGTTATTCGTTTTTCGAGCCAACAAAAGGGACCTCCTATGAACGAGATGAGCGTTTGATTGGTCTATTGAGACAAACCTGCGGGTGACCGCCTGATGCTTGCGTCTGCGGTTACGCAAATTTGACGTCAGGAGATTGGAAAAACAACATATTAGAATAGTTTTACGTTAGAGGGCCTCATGAATGGCATAACCAGAAAACTTTGTTATTTGAGCAGGAAGAAGTATTATGCAGCAAACGGTAATAGAGAAAACCTCTGGAGTAAATGGTATACTCTAATAAACAATCTGAAGTAAGCAACGCATGCTTGGTTTTTGTAAAAGCACTCATCCAGAGGTAACATACAAATAGCTAATCTGACTTCAACTATCACAGCAATGTTATTAAAGTTCGTGTATTAAAATCACGTACGTTTGTATATTTTACGTGAAATGAATTTAATTACGAGGCATGTCAGTGCGGTGCTGTGAAATGAAATTTTGAATGCCTATTTTTACAGGAAGAGTTGGCAGCATGTGCTGCCGGCAAAAATCCAGTGTATCGTCTGATTAAATTTAGCAAGGTTGCTACTGTTTTAGTTGTATCGCAATGGCGGATGAGGATTGCTCGTATGTGTGGTTCTGTTTCTTTTCTCGCCTAACAGTTCCTCTGGCCCCAACATTGTCCACAAGAGGATTCCAGTCCGGGCCAGACATCGCGATTGTGTCATGGAGTTTTTTCAACAGCACCGTTACGCATGTAGAGGTTGGCTGCTCGTGTTGCTGCACTTTCTTTGCGTGTCTTTAGACTGTTTCACATGGCGCGATTTTTACTCAGCGACACAGCGAACTCCGTCGCTCAGCGATCGCCGCGACGTCGCGGGCTCTCCGCGACTTGATTCCAACAAGTTTATCGCGCCGTCGCTGAGTCGCAGTGATCGCCGCGACCGATCGGGAGCTGTGGGAGGGCCAATGTGTGACGAAAGAAAGCGCTGTCAAAATAGGCGCTTTCCTGTTTTACCGCGCGGTCGTAGTTCTGTGGAGCAATGGCATGCGCCAGTTGTTATGTATAATTAGGGCGCACCCCCCATCTCCTGCGGCTTAGGAGCTTCATAAACGTTTTTTTTTTCTTCTGCTTACACAATTCGTTTAAAACGAGAAGCTGCACGCTATCCAGGCCAGGAGAAGACGCTACCTCAACATAGGGCACGTACCCATTGATCGCCACCGTCGTTAACCTCTTCATAGCTACAAATTGTGCCAGCTGCTTGTAAATGCACACTCAGTAGTAGCTCGTTCTTCTGCAAAAGCAAATACTCTTCCGGGACGAAAGTTGTCGATTCCATAGTAACAACAAAACGAGTGTGTACTAAACGGAACCACCCCACCGACGCCGCACAAACCACATGCTCATACTTGCGGTGTTATGCAGCGTCACTCACCACATCTGCAAGCTGCCATAAAGTCTCAGTGCTATTAAACGTTAAAAAATGGTGTACTTATTCTATTATCGAATAGTAATAGGAAAATTCGAATATTTGACTAGTTTCCATGTTTTTATTTAACGATGCATGCATGGATACTTCGTGAGCAGGGGGCAACTTTGCGCATCGCTGCGACGGAAATCGCGCTGCCGCAAACGCATGTAAAAGCTGCCAGCGAAAATCGCTCTGCGACGTGCGCGAGAGAACAATTTTTTTCGCCTCAATCGCGCCATGTGAAACAACCTTTTCTCTACTTCGTATGGGTTTGCATGTCATGTCACAAGCCATGTCACGTAAGTCGTAAATATGCAAGCAGTTTTTTCTTATTTGCTTTCTTATAGTGCCAACAGGAACTAAATTATAAAAAATTATTGTGGGACTATAATCAGGTAATCACTTCTCTCACTTAGAGTACAGTAGTTCATATTGGACAGATTTTGAAGCGCACCAGCAACACACACAGAAAGAGAACAAAAAGTCAGATAGGATAGCTCTTCACTCACAGGTGAAACATTTTTATTGGACACAAAAACTACATACGTCGTTAAACAATTGCTTGCGCACGCGCAGGAGAGCATATAAACAAGATATTGTATATGCTCTGAAAAGCCACCAGGTACAGTCTGTAAGTTAAATACAAACAAAACACAGGCAAATGCAAGGTAGGTGAACTCCTTATTCTGTAAAATTATTCTGGCTTGATTGACGCACGCTTTCCCATTTTTCTTGAAGTGGTTTGATTCTACGAGCTGACGAGTCGGTTGATCTCATTGCCTGAAAATAATTTATGTTTTCTTTGAAAGCAGGATAGCAAGATTTCTTGCAATCGTTGGCAAACTGTGAAGTTGCTGAGGCTTTTAAGAATGCGCGATGTCAACTGATGCGATAATTGTCGCATCTTCCGGATTGTCATGCACACCCTTGACCGCAAGAACAGTGTGTGCTCGTGTGCTTCGATATTTGTTCATTACAGTGGCGTAGCCAGAAATTTCGTTCGGGGGGGGGGGGGGGGGCTCACTTTGCAGCTCGGCCTCCCCTTATAGAATTAGTCGAGGAATCTATATATATATATATATATATATATATATATATATATATATATATATATATATATATATATATATATATATATATCTGTCATTCAACAACCTTGTTTACATTTTCGTACATATGCAACGACCAGAGGAAAATCTCAATGACACTGTCCTTTGTTAGAATGTATTGCGCAGGAGCAGCTGTCACCAGTTGTGTATTGCGAGTAATTGCTCAGAAATTGCTCGGAAAGCAGGAGTTCTGCAAAATATATGAGGGCGAGTCAAATGAAAGTGAGACAGTGCGAATATATGACACACGGGGTACTTTATTTAAAAGTAGTCACCATGAGTATTTAGACACTTGTCCTACTAACGAGTCGCGTTATTCCCGTCTCATAAAACTCCTTGGATTGCTGCCTCAAAAATCTGTAAATGACTACACGTCATCTTCCGACACGAATGTGGTTCACTTGAGCAGTTTCTTCAATTTTTACCAAATGTGGAAGACGCAAGGCAACAGGTCTGGGCTGCATGAGGGATGTTGCAGCGTTTCCCACTTGAACTTTGCCAGATTTGTATTAACCACATCAGCGACGTGGGAACGGGCAATGTCGTGAAGCAAGATGTCCCCAATGCTCAATTTTCCACCTCGTTTGTTCTTGATTGCGACACGCAGCCGATACGACCTTTCACAATATCTGAAACGATTTAGAGTCTCTCCAGGTTTAGAAAATTCGATCAGTAATTGCCCCTAACGATCTAAAAAGAAGTCAACACTTCTCCGGCAGAAATGACGGCCTTTGTTTTCCTTGGGAGTGGTGAATTCAAATGTTTCCACTGTAAGCTTTGCCGTAATGTTTCAGGCTAGTAGTAGCGGCACCATGAGTCATCCCCGGTCACAATTGCTGACAAAAAGGCGTGACCCTCATATGGGGTTCTTTGACGTGCACCTAAATCTAAGTACACGGGTGTTTTCGCATTTCGCCTCCATCGAAATGCAGCCGCCGTGACGGGGATTCGATCCTGCGACCTCGTGCTCAGCAGCCCAACACCATAGCCACTGAGCAACCACGGCCTTTTCAGTTGTGTTGGGGGTGATTGCACGGTGGCTTTGGCCCGGCCATGGATCGTCTTTGTAGCTTTCATGTCCTTTGAACAGTTTGCTACAACGCTTCACAGTGGCCAATGAAACGCAATGTTCAACGCATACGGCAGCCATACGGCGAATAATTTCTTTTTGGGAAGCATCTTCATTTATCAAAAACCTCACGACACCAAGCTGTTCAACTTTTTGTTGTCCATTATGTCACGCAACCATGTTCAACCCAGTGTATGAGAGCATTAAAGAACATTTAACCTCACCTCTGCATGTCACTTGTAAATGAGATGCGTATGTGCTACGCGCATGCCTCGAAAATAATGAACCGAACCATTATTGCGCGGGGCAGGTTGTCTAACTTTCATTTGACTTGCCTTCGTACATTAGAAATGCGAAGATACAATGGAATATACAAATGTGAAGCTACAGCTTGATACAGGGCACAAAATTATCACTGGAAACAAAGTTCACTGCGCATATACACAAAACCTCGCAATAAGATATTTAAATATACGTATAAGTCTCCAATAAATCTACGTACCTAAGAAAAAGTCACTATATATAATGCGTCAAACAAGGCAAATAAACAGGTTGCGCAACCACAGATTCACAGATCACAGCACCCCCCCCCCCTTCTTCCACTCCCAAAATGTATCGCGTGCGACGGAAGGCGGCGCGCTTCCTCCCCGCTTTTCTCCCTTGCGCACACAAGACTCATCGTCGGCTCCCCCCCTCCCCCCCACGCTTTCATTCGGATATAGAGCATGCGGCGCGCGGTCACGATGTTATCGCCCTTGGCCTTTATTTATACGGAACATGAGGGCAACAACGGCAGGAATGCGCCTGGAGTCTTCATATAGCTGCTATTGCAATAATATAATAGTACCCGGCAACTGAAGCGTCCCGTGGCCCATTACTTTCCGCAAAAGAAGTAACAAAATCGAACTTTCACCATGCGACAATTCGCTGCGCCGCAACAATGTCTTTTTTTTTCTTTTGTGGGGCGGGGGGCGGCGAAACAGAATAACGCAAAGGAAAACATGTTGGCTACAATCGAATGCCTACTTTGGGCACCTAGTGGGTGCCCAAAGTACTACCTTTGGGCTACCGGAAGAATATCGAAGAAAACGTGTGACGCTTGGTCCACAGAAAATCATACGCATACTGCTCGGTATCCTACACCGGCGAGACAAAATTTTCCGGAGAGGTTGCGCTCAAGCGAACGCGTTGCAATCCGTCGAGTCCCCGCAGTGCTGGCGGCGAGCGACTATGCATTGTTTCTTTTTCTCGTCTGCTAGCCAGAAAGCGTCCAAAACTCTGCCATGCGAAAATGCAGTCGGCCAGAGAAAAACGAACGCGCATCCAAGTGCGCAGCGCGGTTGTCGATGCAGGACGGGAAAAACGCATGCGCTCTGGCTGGATCGGCAGCCCGCGGGTTACAAGAACAAAAGAAAAAAAAAGAGAAAGAGGCTCAATGTATCCTCCCGAATAAAAGTCTAGGTAGAAAAATAAATAAGAACTTGGTTACAATGGTGGATTTAGTGTCTTGACATGGATGCTTTGGCGCAGGTGGGAAAAAAATGTTCATATTCTTTTCTGTGACCTGACGGCACAAATGAACCACCACAACACTTTGTCTCATCGGACCTCGCTGCGTGCTTTGTAAACTTGTCTGATAGTATGTTGATTTGGCTTGTCTCGTTGTATGGCCCGATGTGCGACTTTAGAAAAGTCGATGCACCTTTGGCGTCAAATGTTTACAACAGCTTTAAACCCACAGAGTTTCGTAATTGAAGATCTAAAGCACGACTTTGGAAATGTCAATGCACCTTTCGCATCAAAATGTTATGAGAACTTTATACCCACAAAGTTTGAGACTTGAAATCCAAGCGCTCCGTAGATTCCGCGGCCTCCGCGAGATGCCGAGACGAGCCCGCTTGCCATCAAAGCGCCCTTGAAATTTTGTGCTCGGTGGGGCTCCTTGCGTTACGATATGTGACTCCCGAAGCATGGGCGTTGCCGCGAAATCCAGCCCGATTTGGCAATGTTCGCGCTAAAATGTCTTTTCGAGCGTGGATTAAGATCATTCTAGACAAAATCGAGCAAGACTTCCGGCGCCGGGAGTTTTTTTGGTCGGCGGCGCATGACAGCACGAAAGAATTTCGGGGGGGGGGGCTGAAGCCCCATAAGCCCCCCCCCCCCCCCTGGCTACGCCCCTGGTTCATTATGAAATAAAAACAGCTGTCCTGTCTTGCCGTTTTTTGAGAGTAGGGTGTTTGATGATGTATTGGCTCGGGGTTGTGGCCTGCCAAGTGGGACATCATCAGAAGTGGCCAAATGCATCTTAAGCTAATATTTCTGAAGGGAATCTCACGTGAGCTCATACTGAACCGCTGATCGAACAACTAAAACAACCAGTACCCAGTTAACTTACATATTCGGTACAATACTATTGTCAGTGCAGAGGCTGAAAATGTCTTAGTCTCTCCTGAACTTAATAAAGGGGACGATACAGGGCGCGCATAGAGCCAAGGAATTCTTTATACCATTATTCTGTTGGAATTCAACAGTTAAGGATGCACATTCGCACGAAGGCTTTAATTGATGTTATGTAAAGAAGGGCTCCACTTGCTGGTGTAACCAATATGTTCACTGAATACGTCTCCTAATCAGCGCGGTATCGCTCTGAACTTGTCCTTCCTTTCTTCCTCAGGTGTCGACGAACTACAGCAACTGGTTGAATTGCGCTGACTCGATGGTGTGCGACGAGGTCGTGTTACATGGCTGGAACTCCTCCTTTAAAGCGGGATTTGTCAAGATCTCGGAGCTTAGACCCCACACGACCTACTCACTGACAGTGAGAGGCTGCAACGACCTAGGATGTGGTGATGAAAACACAGTGGTTATCACAACCGACATGTCAGGTATGTTTGCAACTAACTGCAACAATAGATATTGCCTTTTTGTTCATTGTTTTAAGGTTACGGGAAGGTGCCAGGACAGCTGCTCTTCAATAGGGTCTCTATTGTTGCACTCACTGTGTGCGGCCATCAAGGCACAACGAACTTTTCAAATTTATGAACACGGTATCGCCGGTATCGTCGCTCATTATCACATGTTTCCGCTAACCGGGTTCATTAGGGATGATCCTGATGGCGAAGACAATGTTGGCGTATCTGCCATGCCTCTGTATAGAGTGCGCTCGCGTAGCTTTATGCAGCTCTCTCTCCAGTTTTTATGTAGTATATGTTAATGCACTCAACACAATTTTGTTTGCATGTGGCTTTGCCTATATTCTTACGTTGATCTATATATGGGGAAGTTCGCGTAAAAAAGGACGTATTAAGCGGGAATACAATAAATAAGGGTCTAACACCACTTCTTCCGAACCTATGAAACGCGGTGCAGTGGCAATAGAAAAACAGCAACCTAGTCCCATCAACGGGGATGCATAGATTCTATTTAGATTCAGCCCACTGCATTGATCGTCACGTCTGGTCTCCGCTACGGGTTTTTGCAGAGCCGAGTGAGCCTATTAGCCTGACAGTGAATGCATCAGACGATGGCACTTCGGCTATGCTCGAATGGAAGGCTCCGGATGAGCCAAAGGGTCCGCTGACCGGCTACGTGGTCTCCTGGCAATGTGACCAGGATCATCTCATGACTGACACCACGGAGGAATCCTTTTTTGCCATCGCCGGTACGCAATGCTCTCTTCTTTTCTCCCTCCTGATAACTGCGTGATGAGCTCATTCTTGCTGGACATTTATGCATTCAAGATTATCTCTGAAAAGTTCTAAAAGATAGTCCCTTCGTGTCCTCTCGTGTTTCACAAGCATAAAGTTAATTTAATGTAATGACTCCTACAAATAGTTCCTGCCTAGCCGGTGCCTTATACATATATATAGTTTATATTGTCAAGTGTGTATATAGAGAGAAATAATGCATAGAAAGGCAGGGAGGTTAACCAGAGGTAGTTCCGGTTGGCTACGCTGCACGGGGGGAAGGTTTAAGGTGGATAACAAGAGAAAGAGAGTGGAAGGGGGAGATAGAGAGAGAGGAAGAGAAACGAGCACAAACAAACCACGTATACTATGGAGAGGTAAAGGGCGGCGTTCTCAAAGTCTATCGTGAAGCCCCGTAGACAGCAGGAACCTTAGTAAAGCTAGTAAGGCCTTCGCTGCGGATGTTATTTGGGGGAACTGACCTAAAGCCCTTAGTTCTGATAGTGGACAATTGCCCAGTTGGTCCACCGCTCTGCACATCACTTCTCTCTATGCAATATATATATTGCGGGCAGACACCGATAATGCGTGCGAGCGTCTCATCGCTGTTGCGTGTGTCACACGTGGGGCTGTTGACCATTCTAATAAGGGAAGCGTATGACTTTGTAAATGCAACGCCTAGTCACAGATGGTACAGCATGGTCTGTTTACATCGTGTTAGCCCAGGCGGTAGCTGCATGTGTATGTCCGGAGACAACGAACGCAAACGACACATGGTGAAAACGTTGGAATTTCACAGGGGTAAAGTACATTCATGGGACATCAATCGTAACCCAGCCACGTCTGTTCGCGAAAGCGGCACCAAGACAACTTGACCATTTGCATGTGCATATCGTGTGGCTTCGTCTGCGTGGTCATTTCCGTTGATATTGCAACGTCCTGGAAGCCATTGAAAGATTATGTTGCGTCCCTTATCATGGCTGCCACGATATATCTGTCGAATTTCTGAGGCCAGTTGTTCCGTAGTTGGGTCCGTAGCGCATTGGGCTTTGTGTGCACAGAAGGGCTGCCTTGGAGTCACTAAAGATTGTCCATTGTTGCCGTGAATCCTGATTAGTCAAGTAAAGCACGGAGTGCCGCAAGTTCTGCACCCGTCAAGGTGGTAACACATGAAGTCTTCAAATTGATTTCTTCAGATTGTGCCTGGATGATGACTTCAGTAGCAAAGCTGTTGAGTTTTACCAACCTATCTGTGTAGACATGTTGCCGGAATCTGTGAACGTTGTAAATGTGTTCCAAAGTTGCTTGCTTCAAAGCTTGCAACTGTGCTTCAACTCGCTTTATGACTCCCGGAATTGTCAATTGCACTTGCGGCCTGTGCAGACACCACAAAGGATCGGATGTCGTAGACAGACATCACAATGGGTCTGATGTCAAGTAGGACTCATGTCTTACAATACTTTTGCCAGATGTAGAATGTGGCCTCTTTGCTGGCAAGCAAGCAAGATGGTGTGAGGGAATCCGATTAAGGTGTCGGATGTGTGCTCTCGGGGCATAGCAATGTAGACTGTCAAAAGAACGTCTCTGACGATGGCCTCTGTCACAATCGATGAAGTCGTATTTGGAGACCAAGACAAGTTCTGAGTGCTTGGGCTTGCACACTCTGGAGTCTGTGGGTATTTGTAGCTCAAGTATTTCGTAGTACAGGTAAGCTGTACTGCAGGCATACCAAAAATAGTGTTTTATTTAGTTGCAACATTGATGCTACATTTGCGCCCCAGGACTTCCCGCCGAGAAATGCGAGAAGGTCCACAATGGCGGCCAAACGCGTTGTCATGTACGAGACGTGAGGGCGCCAAGACATGACCCCGAGAGATCGGTGAGTTCGTCTGTATGGTACATGGTATGGTACATACAGGGCCATCACTTTGCGAGTAAAATCAACGAGTGCACACTTCTCGGGTGAAAGCTCCAGGCCTTGCCTTCTTAGGCATGTTTACACAGCCGTTGAAGCCTTCTGATGTCGTGCGTGGTCTTGGACACATGTCACTCCTGAAGCCCATATGCAAATGTCGTCTGCATATACGGAGAGCTGTACGGTTTGCGGTAACGAATCGGCGAGACCAACGAGCACCAGATTGAAAAGGGTAGGGCTGAGTACTGCACCTTGCGGTACATCAGTACTGGTATAGCTGGACGGCGTTGGTCCGTCTTCAGGCAAAATGAACAAAAAACATTCCATTCGGACAGCTGCGTATCCAGTGAAAGACGTGTCCACCAATCCCTACAGCTTCGAAGGCGTTCAGAATTGCATGATGATCTACATTGTCGTAGGCCCTTTAAAATCAAGGAATAAGGCCGCAGTGATTCACTTCAGGTGTTTCTGGTGCTATACATACGTTACAAGATCAATAACGCTATCTAATGAAGAACGTCCGCATTGACGAACATCCGCGTCAAAAGCCAGCCATTACCTTTGGATAGACGTAAAATTCCAGGTACCATTCCAGCCGTGTAAAGATCATTCTCTCCATTCTTTTGCCGACGCAGCTCGACAGTGCTATTCGACGATACAATGACAATTCCAATGAAGATTTGGCAGGCTTAAGGGGTGGAACGAAGCGACTTGATTGCCACGTCGAAGGGACCAAGCCGTCACGCCATGATGTGTTGTATAGGCCAAGAAGTGCATGTCTGGCCGCTTGGCCAACGTTTGCAAGCGCAAAGTGATGCCATCGGGTCCTGGTGATGAAGATCGCCTGTACCAAGCGAGTGCTGCCTGCAGTTCTTCGATGGAGAAAGGAGCATCAATACGAGGATACCGGGAGCAAGGAGGGACGATAAGAATGGGTGTGCAAGGCTGGAACGTCGGGCCCGCGATTCTCGCCCAGTAATCTTCGGCTACGTCGACTTCTCGGCGCCCTTGTTACAGGGCTGAAAATTTAAATGGACGACGCTGTGTAGGAGCTGTTCGAAGTCCACCGACTGTTCTCCAGACAACCGGCAGAGGTTTACGCAGGTCTAGGGACTCGCAAAAAGATTTCCAGCATTAATTTTGCAGTAGAGCAATGTGACGCGGAATTTTCTTTTGAATGCGTCTGGCCTCTCTAAGGTGGTAAACCGATTTAGCCCGTCTCTACCCTCGCTCCGCTCGCCAGCGGTTTGCACGGAGGCTCTGTATTTCCGCCTCAAGATCCGCGTATTTCTCTAATGACCGAAATGCGCACATAGCACCCTGCATGGCCTTGGCTATATGAATTTCCAGTGTGAACGAAAACCCTTTGTAGCATGCGTCTTCCATAAGTGATTTAAACACGGACCAATCGATTGTTTGTTGAAAATTTGGTGAAATCGATTTGGTTAGCCCTTTTATGTTCAGGTAGGTAGGAATGTGGTCGCTTCAGTGAGTTTCTTAATCTGCGAACGAACGGACGCAGCGAGTGAGGCATCGCGAGACAAAAGCTAAGTCTAAACAACTGCTGTACGTCCGGCGGCGCAGAAACGTGGGACTGCGATTGTTTAGACAGCAAAGTTCATAGTCGCAGGCAAAGGAAACGAGGTTCATTCCTTTGGAATTTACCTTGATAGTTCCCCAAGTGAATGATGTGCGTTAAAATCACCAACAACAATCCATGTACCAGGAGTCGCATCTAAAATTTCACACAGTTTCTGTCCATATCGAAACGACTTGATGGCTAAAGGTTAGCGCCGACTAGAGTAAACGCAAGTTTGTATTTTTTCACGGTCAAACAGACATTGATTACTGTTATGAAGCCGTACTAGATGAACAACATACGTCAGTTCGCACAGTGTGTAGATTATCACCTTACTAATGTCATTACAAGTCAATGACACATAAGGTTCATATCCTGAGAGCCTAATGGGTTTCTGTAGGTTCGGTTCACAGAACAACAATAATGGGGAGTCGATTGGCGGAAACGTATTGGTGGAAATCAGCACTATGGGATTTCATTCCACGAACATGCCCTTGCATAATGGGCGCTTCCTTAACTTGTATGAAGAACTGCTTAGGCGGTAGAGCCATTGTGCTTGTTATTCGAAGCACTCAAGGACCGGATCCAGACCGTCCAGTACTTGCAGTGCACCCCGAGCATCTGCGTGTAATTTATCATCACGCAAATGACTGTCATTGGAGACTTCATTATTTCGATTACTTGCGTTTCTTGACCTTGCACCCGATCTGTGCCGTCATTTGTGCGTCGGTAGTCCACCGTCGGTCTTTGTTCTGCTGGAGGATTTAATGCGGGAAGTGCAGGCCACGCGTTTGCAGTAGACGTATCCACTGCGTCACCAGACACCGCGTTGTCAGTGTGGTTCATCGCCTTGGGAGCGCCAGCTGCAGGAAGTAGCGTCTTCTTACAACGCTATCAGTATATTTAGCAGATGAAGAAAGTCTGCGGCAGGCACGACGCCGTCGCACTTTGACGGCGGCTTCTCTGTGCGTCGAGTTGCCTCTCATCATTTGTTTGAGAACTTTCAGCTCTGTCTTGTGTCTCGGGAAGTCTTTCGACGATGCTTCATGGGGACCAGAGCAATTGGCACAATTGAAGTCAGTCGCTCGGCAAGCATCAGCTCTGTGCTGTTCAGAGCAGTTCGAGCACATGGTCGTCTTTTTGCGGATGCCACTGACATGCCCAATCTTCAAACAATTACGGCACTGAAGTGGTCTCGGGACGAAAGGTCGCACTGGATGACGAAAAAAATTCCACTGTCACGTGATGGCAAGCTTCCTCCCTTGAAAGTTTTCTTCACACAACGTAATTCTCCTACGCGACGGATTTCCATAATAGTTGCATCCGCTGGGGGGGGGGTAATCAAAATGGGTAGGTCCTTGTCGTTGATTGGCTTATCAACATCATTAATGACTCCTGATAAAGAAGTTGCAAGCATTTATCGTGCCCAGCACTTTGACTGTGCACAAGATCTCCAGCGCTGCTGTGTTCTTGACATCGACAGTGTGTGTATTCTTACGGGTGTTAACTCTCACATCCCTAATCTCACTCGGAACAAGAGCCTCTAGCGTGACAGATATGGCTTGCGTGTTTAGCCGATTCAGGTCGTCGGTCGGCGTCTCGGGCAAGAAGAGGATGGTACGAGCCGTGTCATTGTTCTTTGCCATACCCGTCGCTATTATTGAAGATTAGGAAGCAGTGGCGATTCTCCTCTTTTCTTTTTGCCTTACAACTGTCGATTAGTCACCGTCATCCGACACATATTCTTAAGCAGAATAGTATAGCATGGTGCCCTCGCTGCCTCTGCCGCTCATGAGGTGGTTGCGCTTCCTCTGAGCTCTTTTGCCATAATCATCATCCTTGTTGAAGATGAGGAAGCAGTGACGATTCTCCTCTTTCCCTTTTGCCTGACAACTGTCCAGTAGTCACCGTCATCCGACACATCTTCTGAAGCAGAATAGTATAGCATAGTGTCCTCGCTGCCTGTGTCACTCATGAGGTGGTAGCGCTTCCTCTGAGCTCTTTAAGAGGATGGTATGAGCCGTGTCATCGTTCTTTGCCATAACCGTCGTCCTTGTAGAAGATGAGGAAGCAGTGACCATTCTCCTCTTTCCTTTTTGCCTGACAACTTTCAAGTAGTCACCGTCATCCGACACATCTTCTGAAGCAGAATAGTATAGCATGGTGTCCTCGCTGCCTGTGTCGCTCATGACGTGGTAGTGCTTCCTCTGAGCTCTTGACGCTGGGAGGTCTGTCTCGCCCGGATGCCTAGCCGATTCCGTTTCTTGCCTAAAGTATCGGGAGTTGCGCCTCCCGAAAAACGCGACAGTGCTCTTAATATGAGAGCAGTAGCAGACGGGGTTCCACACAAGAGCCAATTCTTCGTCGTTCCCCTCAAGTATGTATATTTTGAAGTATTACAGGTTAGAACTGGTGAAGAGACTCAAGGCAAACGCCAGCTCGCTACGGAAATGTTTATTCCATAAATGCCTCAGTATCCACAGGGAACCATTGATGTGCACTATTGTGCATATATGCATAATCATATTTCGCATGTAAAGTCTACTGCAGCAGGAGTGCTCCTCCCAGGGATCTCGTTACGTGCTATGCACCAGCAGGCGCCATCTTAAGCCTAGAAGCTCACAATCTAATCACTACGTGCAACCTTCTGCCGTCTCAATGGTGTTTTTTCTTCTTCGTGCTCATTCTCTAGCTTTCTCTAAAAGACCCTCGGATCGACACTATCATGGGCAACTCATATTGACACCATCTGTTCTAATGCTTCACGCACCCTTGGATGTTTAAAACGCAACCTGAAAGCCGCATCACCAGAAATAAAAAAGCTAGCATATCTAACATTCGTACGTCCGCAGTTAGAATATGCGTCATCTATCTGGCACCCTTCCCAATCATATCTAACCTATGACATAGAAGCAATACAAAATCGCGCTGCTCGGTTTATAACTTCCAATTACTCTCGGGATACCAGCATAACCGCACTAAAACATACACTTGAACTACCATCACTTGCTTCCCGCCGGATCATCTCTCGTCTCTGCTTGCTTCACACCTTTTATTACCATCCAAACTCCAGGCATTCCCTGTTAAATCCACCCTTACGTACATCCTCTCGCTTAAGTCACAGTCGTCCCACAGCAAACATTCACACCCGATCATCTCCCATGAACACTCCATTCTTTCCCGACGCTATAACCCATTGGAACCATCTCCCAGAAGATATCGTGTCATGCACTGACCGTAAAACGTTCCGCGAAATGTTAAATAATTAATTACCGATCCCACCCACCCTTACTCTAACACGTTGTTCCTTTTTTTTCCCAATTGTTCCTGGCTTGTATTTGTTTACTGTTGTTTCTTTACTGTTCTGTACATTTCATCTAACATTGTTAGAAGAATTAAAGCCCTCCCTTATGTAATGCCTCCGGGCCTTTAAGGTGAAATTAAATGAAATGAAATGTCCGTTCTAAGGATTATATGACCTGTTTTATCCCACGTATTCCTCTTAATCTTAATTAGAATATCAGATAAGCAATTTTTCGTCACCTCTCAAAGCTGTGAAGAAGCGCGCTTCTTTTATATATAATAACATTGTCAGTTGACTACTGTTGTGTTAAGTTGTCGTAGCTTATTTTTGCGTTTTCCGATTACATGTTGGGTTTCAAGTCGAATATCTCCGTCATTCTTCTGCGACAAGGTGCTACCCAAAAAGGCATCTTGCATTTAGGAATCGCGCCTTCATGTAGTGTGAATAGAGTGGACTAGAATAGAATAGAAAATACAATAGACGTGGCATCTGACAGTAAACTTCGAACACATTTTGTTTTCCTCCGAGGCCCGAACACAGTATCAGAAAGCACGCCTACTACCCGTCGTTCGGCCTTAATACCACACAAACGGCAATATTCAGCAACTTGTTTTTTACAATCGGCTCCTTGAAATCCCATTACCTGCTATGCACCAGCAGGCGCCATCATAAGCCTAGAAGCTCATAATCTAATCACTACGTGGAACCTTCTGCCGTCTCAAGGATGAATAAAAAATATCCATATTTACGTTCTATAGAAACTGCTGTTGTCCGTATTCTCTTATTAGCGTTTTCGAAGCCTCCTGCTCTTTCCACTCCAACAATATCTGCCGCACCAGTCACTGCTGTGCACGTTTGGGGGTAACACACCAGCTGTTCTTACTTTGGTGCGAGAAGCAATGGCTACCGGACTCGCTGTTTGTACCATAAAAGAACAGCACGCAGCGATTCATTTCCTGTCTTTTGAAGGATGGCCCTGGTATCGTACATAACAGAGGGCGAAGTGCTGGAAAAGAAGCCAAATCTACTGAGCCACTGTGTGACATTTGTTTTCTTTGTCTTAGACACCGGCCGGCAGCCAAACGAAGACAGCACCAGCGAAGTTGTTTCAAAGATATTCACGAGAAATAAGCTGGAATTCACTTAGTTCTTCGGCCCGGAGGCTTCCGACATGAACTCCGTATGAAACCAAGTATTACTTAACTGAGCAGCGTTATTGCACAACCGCACAAAAATAATTCACGACGTAACACTTTCCAGACTCCAGACCTTCAGTCCACGGAAAACTAAGCAAGACACGGGCAGACAAGCGGGAAAAAATCACTGTTTTTCGCAAAATCTCCAGATCTGAACCGATGCATTACGCCAGAACTCGCACAGCACTGACTGTTAATCATAATTAAGTCAACCATAATTGAAATCCCTTATAGGACAGTGCAGAGAAGAGAATTCTTTAGATAACAAACAGAGCGGTTAGCTCTTGACTCACGCTAGTACTCACCAGATCGAGTGGTTGTCTCCCTAGTGCACGAGCGTGAATATTTTTTTATGTTCTTTCATGTCGTCTTGATCAAGTATTTTCGCCTGTACATAAATGTATTACGGTTTACAGGACAGCAGAACACCGAATGTGTCAATGGAAACCGCAACACTAGTATGGACCATCTTGCGACGCCCTATATACATGTACAGCGCCTTAGAATATACTGGTGTTGAGTCGATATTCTGGCAGACTGAGAAACAACCCAAAAAATTTAGCAATATCCCATTCCACTATGCCCTAGCGACTGTTGTTGCCGACGCCATTGCACCATAAGGCAGGATGGTTGTACTTGTAGTTCTCTGAACTTTAGTTGACATTTTTAATGAAATTAAATGGACAAGCCGGAACTCTCTAATATTGAGCATGTTCTGCTTATAATGTCGCGTCGCTCGTGGTAACTTATGATACCATGTTACACCCTTTCTTGTCGGCAATCTCTGCTTACCCGCCTTTCTTGCTTTAATACTTGAAGAGCTGTGCGTCATGATCCCATCCATCCTTGGCATTAAACATGTGATCATAACGACGAAATAAGGCGGAGTGATTAAACTTTGCCAAATTGAAAACTGGTTTTATACCAACCACTATACTGGGAGTGAGAGTGCCCGTATGTTCAACTTTCACTCTCGTTTCACTCTATAGGTCTTCCTGCCGCGGCCCAGGAGTGCACCTTCTCAGTGTCCGCTTTCAACGTGGCGACTGACGAGCGGCAACTGCGCGGAAAACCTGCCACTCTTGTGACGCCTTGGCCACACCACAAGTGATATCATGGCCACGGCTACTGCGGTGTTTTACGTGCGCACGCTGTGAACGTCGGTTAAAATGTCATGGCAATCACTACTATAACACTACGAAGCAAAAAATAAAAAAGAAACAAAGTGTTTCCATTGCTTTTTACCATACGTTTCAGCCGATGTGAATAATTTGTGATTGTTATCGCTCGCATCACGTCCTTTCATCGGTCCCGTTATGGATTTCGTTTAGTTTTCTTCAACGCGGATACCTTCTATACGCGCCCAATGATTAGTAAATTATAAGAAATCTTAGCTAAGCTTTCGAGGCGTAAGCTTAGACTTTTCACCAGCGGCACTCCGCGACTTCCTCATAGCCGAGTGGGTAGGGCTTCCAGTACAGTGCGCAGCAGCGAGCGGCGTCAAGAGAGGATCGCTGTCGCTCACATTGGCGAGATACGCGATCTGTGCGCAACGGATGCGCCAAACGAGGGAAGCTATTCACAGACGATGAAATAGCGAAGCGGTGGTGTGGATATTTTTCAAGAGTATATGTTAAAATATGTTCGTTTGTCACCGAATGCTGCGGGGCGTTAGCTAAGAGAGTGGCAAAACCTGACCTCTTAGCTGGCAGACAAAATGTAAAGTAGTTTAGGCGCTATATACTCCCTGTCAATGCATGGATGGACAATTGCGCGCCGCGCATGTGTGCATTATGGGTTGGCAGCTAATTCACTCTCGCCCGAGAGGTGGCTTCCGCGCATAGGGAGCATGGCACTGCGATTGCAAGGCAGACTTGTAGGTAACCAATTACAAGTAATTAATCAACTGTAATCATTTACACTTCTTAGTAATTTTGTAGTTTAACGATTACTTTTCTTACTCGGTAGCGGTCACTCTGATTTGGTCACTTTTTTTTAAGTGACCAATTACATGCAACCAGTTGCTTTATTGGCAGGACAAGCTGCAACAAAAAGACGCAGCTTTTAGGACTCGAATCTGGCGGAATCTACGGTAGAACGTCCGCGGTCGTCCAACAAGGCAGCCTCGTGGATGCATGCGCCTGTTTCGACACGAAACTCCGAGTTTCGCACACTTTTTTTGGAGGGGCTTTTTGCGGCGTCCAAAGACATGCAGTAAGAGTTGCCACTCAGTCCTTCGCGGAGCACAGTGTATGCTTTCTCTTGCGCAGGCAAGTTTAGGCCGGTAGACACACCAGTTCCTGTCTGTCTGCATGATACGGGGGTGATATATACTCATTTTGCTATTCTCACACAAACAGTATCTTTAGGGCTGAGTAAGGAAAAGGTATATATTATTTATTAAATTCCAGATTTGGCCACATTTTCGAGGAATGTCAAGTTCTGCTGGCGTGCCTCACATTTCCTCGGTTTAAGCCTAAATGGTCAATGAGTAAAGGGGGCCGCGAAGAGTTCCACCAGGTCTAGGCAGACGAATTGAAACCGGAATTACCGTGACTCCACACCGATGGTCACTTCGGAAGTTATTGCTAGCAAGTTTCCCATGGACCATATTGTTTCAGGTTTTTTGTGCCAGGAGTGTCTTTCCCGAGCTCCAGAAAAAATCAAACGCTGTGCTTCATAGAGGACCCAGACGTGAGCATTGCGGCATTGAGCAACCACAATCTTGTGCGCCAGGTGTTCATACACTACAACACCACCATTCTTTACAGCGCGCACATCGAGCGAGTACCCAGTGCCACTGCTGATGTCTTCTAGAAGAAGGAAGAAGAGCGATCACAACTTTGAAAAACCATAGTTAGTGAAGCTAAGCAACGTGTCAAGCAACGTGGCTGCAATGACACACTGAAAGAGTCAGGCCAGCTCGTTTAAAAACAAATTGCTCTATTTGTGCTACAATAATAAATGTTCGAATGAAAGTAGCGTAAAAAAAGTAATCAGTTACTTTGTAGTAATTGGTGAGTTACTTTTCTTGGGTAGTAATTGGTAACTGTAATCAGTTACATTCTTCACTGAAGTAATTCTAATTGTAACCGATTACTTTTTCAGTTGCGCGTACAAGTCTGCTACAAGGCATCTTCAAACAACTACAAAAAATTATGTCCTCGAATAGGTGAAGCCTGCAGTGGAACAAACTAAAATATATGTGACAGCTTATGGAGAGAAAGCAAAACCTATCCAGGGTAAACTTCTGTCTGATTGTACAACCCACAAAAGCGGCCGAGGCTGGCGGGTTTTCGTTACACAACTGCATTCACTGTCTCTAGCCTCAAAAAGCCCTCTGTGTCAAGTATATGGACATGTCATTTCATTTAAAAGATGTTCTTTTGGATCTTAATTGCATCACATAATATGTGCCTAATCAGCACGAGTTCCCTGAAATCGTTAAAATTGAGATCGGGGAAGGGCACCTTAGCAGTGCAGAACGATGGCTTAGCTAAATGAAAGTCTCTTCGTGTTCATTCACCATCAGAGAAGAAATGAGCACATTTATTGCGAAAGCAAAATTGACCTGAGCCGCTGTTGTCTGACACTGAGTGGATCTGGAAATTGGCGCTTCGCGTTAACCTGTGAGACAGCGGGAATAAACTCAGTGCGAACATCCAAGGTAAAGTAGTGATTCATTACAACCACATGAAGCCAGGGAGTTGCACAAGGGAGTTAGCAGTTATTTTGTGCTTAATGTAAATAATAAGAAAAAGGTACGTCAGCTAACTTGCCGCCGGTGGTAGCTGAACCGCCTTCCACGTTGCCCATGCGATAGTACAGCAGTTCAGCTGCGGCGGCGACTGTCCCCGGTCCTTTTCTTGCGGTATTTGTAGTTGAGTTATAGATATCGGCCTGCGAATGTTAGCCAGCTCCACTTACGCCCATGACGCCAGATGTTGAACATTTTTTCATTTTACTTTATTTATTCAATACTGCCAGCCGCCATTTGGTAGCCAAGGTAGGAGTAGTGCAGTCCCCTTGGTGGGTATCGCGATGCAGCAAGGCAAACATAATAGCAAACACTGATACAAAAACGAACACTGCATCTATAGAAGACAAAAGCACAAAAATTAACATCGGCATACTAAGTTTGTAGCAAGGACATGACAGCAGATAGGAAATAAATTTATTGGACATCTCGCTAGATCCCATTTCATTCAGATGTTCTTAAACTGTAGCTGTATGTACCACGCACTACGTGAATTTTGGAGCCGCCATAGGCCGGTCAATAGACCATCTTATTCTACCCGAAGAGCTCAGGGGTACCAGAGTTGTGAACGTCCCTACGCAACGAGCGAGTAAAACAAGGGAAACCTTAAGTAACGAGGACCTATTGACTTAATTGCCTCCTCCAAAGTTCACGTGCTGCGTTAAACCCTGGGTAAAGGTGTGGTCTACATACGCTGCCACAGTAGCAAGTGTCACTAACTAACACTGACAGGAAAAGTTGTTTTAAAAATACAAGAAAGAAAACGAAGATAGTGAAAAGGAGAAAGTCGTCACCATAGCTTAATTGGTAGAGCATCGGACTTCTGATGCGAGAAGCATGGGTTCTACACCCACCAATGGCAAATTGTCTTTTACGTCCAGCTCTCACTTCCTTTTTCCTTATTACTTCTGCACTTCGGTCAATAAACAGCTCGGTGTCACCGTCATTTGGTTGAGCTAACAAAAACCAGAACCCATCTGTCAGCCTTGTTCTTTTTGATCGCTGTTCATCCATGAGAATTAAGTAAATATGAAAACATTTAGGGAGAAATTCTAAACTCTTGAGAGGTAGATGAAAACCCATAAGTAGAATCTTATCCCCTGATGCTCAATATACTGTGAAAAGGCTGATACCGAGTTTTCACTGTTATTCGTGATATATAGTTCTCTAAGGGTTTTAAAAAAAGAGAACGTTCTATATAGAGCGCTTGATGATTTCGATAAGATACTTGGGGAAATACGATTGTTGCAAGGATTCCATTGACCTCAATGTTGGCAGGTTTTACGGATCTTTTCAGCTAGAACATGTTTGCATGGAGTGATCTTCTCGACCCCGAATACTTGGAACAAGGATTTAGGTATACATCTACAGAGGCCTCAAATCTCAGCAGTTGGAAAATCGAAAGAATTTGCTCATCGGTATGTTTTAAAGCGAAAGCTTTACTAACCTAGCCGAGCCGAGTTTCGCCGTTGCCATCAATGTGACCTTAATTTGACCGCAGCTGCGTCGTAGCCTTGGCAATGCATCACGTTACTCGCCGCGCCAAGCTCCGCCGCCGCCGCGTGCGCTAGCTGACGCCGCCAGCTTGGCGCATGCGCTCTCCGCAGCTGGGTTGCCGCCTGACCACGTGACTCGCCGTGCGCCTGGCTCAGAGCAGCGCCGCGCTCGCCTAGTCAGTGCGAGCTTGGCTATTGATGAAAGCGACACCGGGCCGTCTTCTCTGAGCGTTGCACGGGGGTGGGAGGCTTTGAGCCATCGTCGCCAATCGGCGTGTGGCCACCCCCGCAAATCGCCCGGCGAGCTGCTTCACTGGAGAAGGTCCGGAATGCAACAGGCTTCGCACCGTGGAGATTAATGTAGCCACCGCGTTCGCGTCCTGTCTGTTTGTGCTTCGACGCTGCTCATGTTCGCGGCGTCTCTTTGCATGTCTAGCACTTGCGCATTCCATGTGCCACAACAGGCATCGCACCATCGAATGATGCGTGCCTACCAAAGCCTCATCACAGTCATGGATAGCCACCCACCTAGGCACAGCCATCGTACATGGCTTAACGATGATTGTTGCAGCAAAATCAGCTAAAGTACAGCTAAATCAAAGATTAATTAGGTGAAAGCAAGACTTAACCAGGCTAAACAATGATTTCGCTTTGCATATCCGGGGTTAGCTGAGCTAAGGCGCAGCCAATTTTCTTTTCTTTTGAGCACGACATACTTGTCCTAACGAACAGTTTCAATAATGAAGTACGTCAATTCCGAATGCAGAGCTAACTGGTGTGACGAATATTTTCAGGTTCGTTAAAAAAAGGGGGGGAGGGGATTTCAAGCTTGCAGTGAGAATTTAACGAAGTAGCAAAATCGAAACACCAGCTGCACCATATTCTTTAGCGCTACTCTTCTTCACCATAAGGAAAGAGACGCATATAAATGCATATTACGATTCACTAATTATCTACAATTGCGTTGATAAAAATTTCTGTTTATCTCCGTAATCCTTGGCTTAATATATTAGCCCTATATTTTCATGAAACGATGTGTATATCTTGTACTGTTCGCTACCATTGCCATTGCATATTATTTAGCGTCTTCTGAAAACTCTATATTGGAGGTTCAAGTCTCCTCTATGCGACGACAATGACAAACTTATGATATTTTCCCCACAACAAAAAGCTTTAGAGATGCCTGTTCTACACTCAACCGAATGCTTCTTTTTAAACTCATGTGGCTTGAGGCAATTGCGTTCTGGAGCTGCTCAATAATGATCAATTCCATTTTGAAATAAACATGACATATTTATTGGTAATAGCATTTCTTGCACAGCTACGGTCTTACATAAAACATTCGCAAAAGTGCTGGTAAAATTGCGAACTTACACAGAGCGCCAGAGGAGCAACTACGTGCCTATAACGGCAGTTTCTGGTGCATCCCTCATAACTTCTGCTTTCATTTTTGTAGTTCAGCTTGCGTCTTGTGTTCTGTTCATCTCTTCAACATCGCTGTTATTCCGTGATGAGAATTACCTCAAAAGTGAGTCAGGCCTTTTTTTTTTTTTTTGTCGAACACCTGAGTTCGTTGAAGCATTCAACAAGAGTCCCCGTGAACTCTTATTTCAATCAGCGTTCTCTTTTAGCTTGGTACGGTAGAATTTCCTCGAGAAACGCAGTAAACGTCACTTATGCTACTGACAGATTCTTCCTTCATCTGCTTTCATTATGGAACAGTTTTCCTGTAGTATTTTTCTTCTGCTTTTTTTTTTTTGCTCTGCTTCACATGGGTGATGCTGTGGCAATTATGAGCTGTGGGACCTGATGATAACGCTTTAGTTACGCTATATTTGGGTGCGCTTCGACTCAGCTATTGAGTCTTGTGGGTCGCAAGTATGCTTTAAGAATAAACACAGCTTTTTGAATGTACCTAGGAGAACGTGTGTGCAATTAATGAGCCTTTTCGAAGTACCTCCAGCCTCCAGGTGGTTCAACTAGGCTTAGTTCGTTTGGCGCTATAGTTCAAAGCGCGAGAATAAGGGGCGCGGAGGACGAAGTAAATAAATAGTAGCATATGTTTGCATGTATTCTTGTGAACGAATTGCTACCTCCTTTTTTTCCTTTTAAATTATATCGCGTCATTAATTCACTATAAAAATGATGCCCCATGTGCATGTAGCAGAAAATTTTTAAGCAATGCGAGAGTTTGCTATAATGACTCTGCAAGGCGCATTGTAGATAACCGCCTTTTCTTTCATTTTTTTTGTCGTACGGCTCAGGTTATATGTCGATTTAAATAGACAATTTCCTAAACAATGGAGCCCTAAGCGACGGTAAAGAATAAAGCCTTAATTTATAGAGAAGCGATTTCTATTGAGCATTTGCATAAGCTTCAAATGCCAGCAATTTAACCAGCTTTTCCTGCATGTGGTTCATGATATGAAAGCAGCTTCCTGCAAATTTAAATTTGGTGCGACTTTTCGTCCTGTCAGGTTACCGTGAAAACATGCATTTAACGCTTGCATCACGCCGTAATTAACACTGCACAATTTAATATTTGCAGGCTCATCAGACATAACGTGCCCTCAGTTTCTACCATAGGAAGTCGGTGCCTCCTTCAATTCCTTAGGGACCCCGGCGAAGCCGCATGGTATTATGCATAGTATTATGCATATTATGCACACACGCGTGATATAATGCATAGAAAATGTGTATTCGGTAATTATCTGAAAAGCTCATAATTGATACACAAAGTTTAAACTTTTGCCACAGATTATTCGCATGCCTCGCCCCCCTTTATCAACAACTTCGGACTCAATGCCAGGTTCATTTCTGCCAGGACACTGGGAAAGATGCGTATTCTAGTAGAACTACTAAGAGTTTCACTGTAAAGAATCTACATGTTTCCGAAGATTCTTGAAGCTACCGAAGTGACTACTGACCTGACAAAAAGAAGACGTATCCAGCTATATATGTTAGCTGGTACCACCCGATGTGTTGAGGTTCTGTCCTGCTATGGAGGATAGATTGAGGTATGGTTTTTCGTATACGGCCTAGGATGTCATATCAAAGGTGTTGGGCATGCAGGTTCCTACATTTCTAAAATTTCGGCAAAGTGACTTTCACATCAAGCCCGGGTGATTGTGTGCAATTCGCCGCAGTAAAGAACGAGGAATAGCGCCCCAGAATAGTCTGACTAAACGGCGCAACCCACATTTAAGTTCAAGTTCAAGCTCAAGTTTATTGTTATTGCATGTACAAGAAGCGGGCTTACATATTGTATACAGCATCAGGAGGTCCCGGAGTGAGAAACTGCCAGGGGGACCTCCTATCATTAGTGGGTGCATAAGAGTATTAGAGGACCAAGTAGAGGGCGAACAAACAAACAAAACAAAAGAAAAGAAAAAAGACGCGTCAAGAAATACAATTCGTAGGGAACAGGTTAAAATAAAAAGAAAGCAATTATATATTTAATTAAAACAGCGTTGTACAGTAATATCACAATAAATAATCATTAGCAGGAATGTCTAGTAATCAGTAACAAAAACTTGGCTCTTCTGCATATTAATTAAAGACAAAAAATTACGCCGTTTAATATCGTGTGCTGTACTTTTATGAGTACTGTTGAGATACAGAGCTTACCTTGCACTGAGGTCACTTGCACTGGCGTCATCCTAGGCGCCATGTCGATAAAGCAGCGTAATGAGCAGCTGCATCAGTTCGCGTCCAACACAGCCGTTAGGGCTGGGATCTCTTCAACGCTTTCCTTCCTCCACGGAGGCAGGTTATCCGCATGTAGAGCGAGAACGCTATCGGGATTAGGCGCCCGAAGTGCGATTTGCGAGAAATGAGTCTTTACTGAGTAATCAACTTTTCCAAAAACGTTTCCCAAAGAATTGCACCGACCAGTTCGCCTCAGGGCCGGCTTCGCCGCAGTAGTCGATGCAGCGGGTTGCTTGAGCTGTACGAGAGCGGGGCGTACTCGCAATCCGGAATTTAATTCGCTCTTAGCAACCAGATGAGCCAGCGAAGAACTTGAAGAATATGTGATGCACGGAGAGGCATCATATTGAGTAGCTGCGTCTGTGACGTCACGTGAAAGCTACCTCTATGTACAGGTTTCAAGTCGTGATTTATTGATTGACTGAAAAGGTCATAGGGTGTGCTCACTGGTAATAGTCTGTCGATGTAAATTGCGTGGTGTGGCAGAAAAAAAAACACCTTATGACACACACCCAGTTGTCCAAGACTTCGTAAGCCTATATTTGGCCATAGTCCAGACCACTCTTTCCAGAAGAAGTGTGAAAGGTCCAAATTCACCTGCTGCGTGCTTGAGAGCTTCCCTACTCCGGACAGGCTTTCTTTGCGGCACTGCGATGACGACATTTAGCCTTCAGCTACCTGCGTTCCGGACATTCTTCAAGTTCTTCGCTGGCCCATCTGGTTGCTAAGAGCAAACAAATTCCGGATTGCAAGTACGCCCCGCTCTCGTACAGCTCAAGCAACCCGTTGCATCGACTACTGCGGCGAAGTCGGCCCTGAGGCGAACTGGTCGCGGTGCAATTCTTCGGCAAACGTTTTTGGAAAAGTTGCTTACTCAGTAAAGACTCATTTCTCGCAAATCGCACTTCGGGCGCCTAATCCCGATAACGTTCTCGCTCTACATGCGGCGTCTAGTTTAATTCTGCTGGCTGGATTTTCTTTCCTGCGGCCCTTTTGTAGGCCCGTTCAAAATGCATGGGGTGATTTTTAATAAGCTGATTGGAGCACATCGAGCATTCATCTGCTAATCGCACTCTAGTGGCATATACCCGAGGGATATCTTTCTATGCAGGTCAATGCAGTCTGGTTTTATTGCACAAGCTGGAATTTTCTTTTTTTTTTCTAGAGCGTTTTTGTTCAGTTACTACGCGGCGACGCAGCACTACAGAGGCAAAAGATTCGCCCGTCGTTGAATTGACGGGAAAGGGCTCGTGGATCACGCTAAAGTCAGGAACAATGTGATGCTAGGATGCACATTGACACCCTGACGTATATAAGGAAAGACGACATTGTCAGATTCTGCAGGAAGCAGCGCACTGAATTCCTTTGTGGAGCGACATCCAAGCCTCAGACCCGGCACGGAAATCGCTTGCTTAAAAATTTTGCATCCGCAAGTCCTTGGAGCACAAACGAGTTGATTACAGAAAGTATTGGTTCTAAGTGTCATTTGTAATGAAGAACAGATTATTATACTACGTAAAAATATAACAATTTGGGTTTCACGCATACCAATGAAATATAACTCGATCGCCTGCTCTCATTGGGAGTGGTGTACAAATTAAACACGGCCTTCTTTGATTATTCATAAAATAATGCTCTTTTTTAGTGGCCCGAGCCACAAGATCCATTCACGTGCTTCGGGCTGTTGTCGACAGCAATGGGATGTAGTTCTTGCGCTTTGGGGGGAATGCGCGCTCTTAAGGTTGGTTCTGCGACGACACGCGCCTTCCCATCTTTTGGCACTTGGCGCCCCCATATATCCTCCGACTCTTGGTAATGCGAAGTGTTGCGCTCTTTCTGGATGGGCTAAGGCCGGTTTCATCATAGGCCTACGTGTTAAGGGCAGGCGGCGGACGAAGGGCTTGTCGTCCCACAGAACGATGCGACCAGCGCTGCACATCGAATACTCCACCTCAGCGCGCATTATACTGGGCTTTGGAGCGTCAAATACGACCATGAGCAGACTCTGTCATGGCCAGTACCTTGTAGAAAGCGGACTTGCATTGAATGCACAAGCCGGCCGCAAACATATGTAGCGCAAATACCGTCGAAAAGAACGGAACTCCTTTTTTTTGAATAGATATGACATCACTGACGCTCAATTTTGGTTCCCCCGGAAGTGTCTCCTCGACGCACAAATAGCACTAAGCCCCATGAAGCGTTGATAGACCGATACGCATAGAACGTAGAAGTTTCTATGAAAGCTTCACTACACCGTATACCACTTATACTGGGACAATCATTATACTTGGTCCGTGAATCACAATTGGACATCGCGCATGCTTGTTTTTTCTATATCGGACACATGATAAGATTGTAACGCGGAAGACGGAAATTCTAAACGAATTATAAGCAATAAAACGAAAACGCCAACGACTACGCTCGAATGTAATCTGAACTGGTTGTTAAGAACCTGAAAACGGCAAAACATTGGGCTACAAGAATTATTTGGCCGCACGCTAAAAAAATTGTAAGCCGCTCAATAAACATTCTAGTTTTTATGTGTTGGTAAACACAGGATTATTGATACAACGCAAGCACAACTAGCAACCGCAAGGCAGCCGAAGTGTGCCTCGAAGCCTGCGTAACTTCCTGAACTAGTCATAGCCCCGTTTCTACTTTGATTGATTGACTGATCTTTTTTTACCACACACAAATTACAAAAGAAAATTGCACCTGAAATGTGGCTGGGAAAGTGGGAAAAAGGCTACATATATGTAGCTTGACTGGCCCCACCTCCCATACCCAGCAGCAGACACTTGAGCAGAAGTAAATAATACAAGTACACAGGAACTGCTAGGGTTTCGACACTTCTTTCTTAAAGAACAGCCGACATTTTAGCAGAACTAAATAAAACAGGCTAACAAATACTAACAGCAGCAATATTTGTTAAATAATACGTCTAGGATGGAAACTACTGCATTATGTAACCAAATGAACTAAAATACCAAATGATAACAAGCGTTATGCAAAAAGCGCGTACAAGTCACTTCTAGAAAGTACACGCAAGTTCTCTAACGTCAGATGGAATTTCTTTAAAACCTGTGGCACGCTAAACTGCATCATTCGAAAACCATAGATGTTGCGAGATCATGGTACATCCCAAAGTTCTCTGCGTCTCAAGGAGCGTAAAGAAGCCTTATATTGCAAGTTTGAAAGTGTTCTCAGATTGTGTATACTCTAACGTATTTCGCAGTTAAAGGCAGACAGTAGTTTAAATTTATAAAACTTGTCTAATTTACAAATTTTGAGTTCAGTAAACAACGGAGATGTATGCGCATCATATGGCTGCTTCGCAATCGTTCGTAAAGCATTCTGCTGCATTATAATAGGCTTATACAGAGCTTTCTCAGTGTTATTTCCCCATACGAGATGACAATAACGCAAATGCGATTCAAACAAGGCAGTGTATACTAATTGTTCCTGGCAGACTGGGAGAAAATACATACACATCCTTAGCCTGCCTAAAGCTTAAGAAACTCAAGTCCGACGGTAGTCAGTGTGGTGCTACCAAAGCATAAGTTCGTTCAAGATTACTCTCAGGGATTTAGCTACAGGAGAGATTTGAATGACAAAGCGATTTAAGTGTAGGACGTCAGTGAGTTTACACACTACGGAATTTTGACGGAATAAAACAGCTTTTGTATTAGAAGAGTTTATTAATAGTGAGTTTTCTACAAACAAAGCCTTTAGTTCATGCAGAACTTGATTACCACGTTCGACTAGGTCGTTAGCATCTGTTCCTGCTAGAAAGGTACTTGTGTCGTCTGCATACATTATATAATTAGATGAGGTTTCAATGTTTATCAGATCATTTATATAAATAACGAACCACAGTGGCCCCAGGATACTGCCTTGTGGAAGGCCAGATTTAATTTCATGGGCTGTTGATAATTCTAAGTTATAATTTACGTACTCACGCTCAGTTCTTAAGCTTCTGTTTCAGTGACTGAGTTGTGGTGGGCGTTAAGTGAATGGGAGCCTGAGTGGACGCGAGTGTAACGAAGCATACGTAGGTGTAATTGGATGGCGATGTGTGGCAGTTACAGGTGGAAGTGAATGTGATTGAAGAGAGAAGACTGGGAGTGGCGGCATATGCGATAAATCGTTATCGAGGAAAAGCTTTAGGATATAATAGCGCTTTCAATGCTTTCATCTTAATTATGTGAGGTGTAAGTTTGCTGTCTTTCTTAGTTGGCTTGTCATTTTTGGCCCGTGGAAACTTGGCAGCGGGGTTTGCTAGTGTGGTCCCGCACATCTAGACGTCTGCATAATCATCTCAGTTTCCAACGCATCTTCGGTCACACCAATGCATTCAACTGCTCAGCTTTGCCACGGGCGATTGCACAGCGGAATGGTCTTCATGATAACGTCGCTGACATTAACGACCCATTAACCTTCAGACAAAAAATCAGTGCATATTTGGCTAGTACTTAGCTAAAAACAAGTATCTGTTTAGTTTTGTTACTTTTAACTTCATTGTTATTTATTTATGTAAGCATTTGTTCTAAGGATGTTTGCTTTACTGTATACTGGAAAGCTAACTACTCTTCGTTTACCTTCCTTTCTTTTTACCTTTGTTTATTTCGCGTTCTTTGTTTATTATTTGGTTCTCGTTCTGTTCATATTTATGTAAGAAAAGCTATGTTTTTGCTTCAAAATTTTTATCTGTACCACCCCCCTCATGCAATACTCCTTCTGGAGCCAGTGAAGTATATGAAATAAATAAATAAACACAGCATTGAATCCTTTTATGCTGTCGAACCGTTCTCGAAATGAACACCATCCTAAAGTTCTTATGTAGCCCTGCAGGCTGAGCATTCAGCCATGCATTCACGACCTGCGAAGTGTAGCTTGGACACTGCCTTTCGCTAAACACACACACAAAAAAAGGGCTCGTCGTTGCCTTATGATCTTGGCCACACACATCCACGCATGGATACTAAAATGTAAGCAGTCACACGCACACACATGTACCTCTCGTTATCGGGACCTACCGAAGCATTTCTGGTCTTTTTTGCACCGCAGTATGGCTGTAGAAGTAGACATCTTGACAACTGTTTTTCGCGAACAGACGCTGCGGCTGGGCTGCGATTGATGTCCCGTGATTGTAGTTTGCCCCTGTGGGACTCGAACCTTTTCACCATGCGTCGTTTACGTTCGTTATCTCCGGACATACGGATGCACCCCCCGCCTGGGTTACCACGACTTGGACAGACCATGCTGTACCGTCTGTGGCTAGGTGTTGCCATTACGAACTCATATGCTTTCCTTATTGGAATGGCCAAGAGCCCCACGTGCGACACATGCAACAGCGAAGAGACGCTCACACACATTATCTGTGTCTGCCCGCGATATAGTGCCAAGAGACAATTGATGTGTAGACTACTGGACCAGTTGGACAATCGTCCACTATCAGAACTCAAAGCTTTAGGTCAGTACTCCCAAAGAACAACTGCGCTGAAGCCCTTACTCGCCTTATTAAGGTTTCTGTGGTCCACGGGCTTCACGATAGTCTTTAAGAATGGCGCCCCCTACCTCTCTGTAGCGTACGTGGTTTCTTCGTACTCGTCTCTCTTTCTCTCTATGTCCCTTCCACTCTCTTTCTCTTTTTATCCCCCTTAACCCTTCCCCCATACAGGGTAACCAACCAGAAGTATCTCTGGCTAACTACCCTGCCTTTCTATGCACCCTTCTCTTTGTCTTGACAACAGCGCGTGAATTCGGTTAGGCACTGGTGAAAATTGAAGAATGAGCTGTTGCCGGCTCAAGCAGGTCTAGCACCCACTTATTTCTACACCAAGAGAGATCAGCTTGTGGACAAAATTTGTTTCTGTCACCACTTTCAATAGCTAATTATTAATGGGAAAATGAGGTCCCTTCAGCAGCCATGCCTCGATAAAAAAATTTCGGAGTCTTCTGAATAGAGAAAAATGTTCGTTCTCGTGATAATGGCATGTCGAAGTGAAATTTGGAATCAATATATATGAAATATATATTTTTAAGAGATGAATTCGATCTTTCGACCCGCGTTTCCTTTTGAAAGTGCTATTAGTTCACGGCAGGCCTGAAAGAGTTGCGATTGCGTAGGCGGGCGTATAGCACTGCTTGTTTTGTGTTTCATTGTGTTTATTTTTATTTTTCTTGTTCTTGCATATTTCAGATTTTTTATTTCTAGCGTAAACGACCTAGTGACTAAAAAAAAATTTTGTGGTTTTGTGTGCCGAAACCACCGTGTGATTATGGGGCATGCCGTATGGGGGACTCCGTATCAACTTTGACCACCTGGGATTCTTTAACGGGCGGCCAATGCACGTTACACGCATGTTTCTGCATTTAATCGACATTGAAATATCACCGCAGTGCCCTGGACTTGATCCCGCGCTCTCGGGCTTTGCACCGAGTATGTCGGAAGATTAAAATGGCTGAATCAGGTCGCTACCTGGAACGCTGCTCAGTTTTCCGATTGCTGCAAGCTTGCCTTGATTTTAATACCCACGAAGTCGAATAATGAAGTGTGCTTGACTAAGTGGGCAGTAAGGTACAATACGAGAGGCGTTATGAGTTGTTCTACCGAGTTCCTGACCAACAATAAACTTTCAGTCGTACCTTCCCATTGCGCACCATCATATATCTTAAAACCAGGAATCAGGCTAGCTGAGGCAGCCTATAGAATATCTTCCTTGGGTAAATCACGGTGCTTTCGCCGCGAAGTTGGCGACGCGGGATGCTGTAGTGGACGGGTCCTAATTAATTTTCACAACCTAGAATTCTTTAGCAGGCTTCCCGCCCACCTGCCGCTGCTGCTCAACGACTGCGGAGTTCTTCTGCTGGGAATGACGTCGTGGGTTCGACTCCTGGCTGTGGCTACCACTTGGCGGACGCAAAGACTCTCGTGTACTTATAGTCTGGCTCGAAAGAAGCGGAAAAGCTAGACAAGCGTGTGAATGAGTGCACCAGACCAGGCTCATGAAGAGAAATGTTTAAGAGGAGTACGCGACAACGCTATTTACATTAAAGGGTTCCAATTTATCCAGTGCGGCTGAAATACCTTTACCGAGGGTATAGGCGGTGTCAATAATCTGACAAATTTGTTGTCAGCCTTTTTCTCGTTGCTATTATTATTACTAACACTCTTATTATTACTCGGGGACCCGTTAACCATGCATAACTTCAATGGAGTCACGGCTATGTCAGGGCAGCATTCTGAGGGCAGCGCATACGCTACATTTTAAATCTGCTTCGCTTGAACGACGAAATCAGCAGCTGTGCTGGTAGTTGAGGTCGAACCGTCGGTGCATACATGTGTATGTGGTCAGAATGTGCCTGGTGCAGTAATAGCAGTGTCATTCGCTTCAGAGCCGGGGACGAATGATTGACCTCATTTGTAATTCTGGCAATGGCAATGTTCACTTGAGGATGTAGCGGGTACTACATGAGAGATTAAGGCTCCGCCGCAAGTGTATAAGCTGACGGTATCCACTCTTGATGAGCGCTAATCACTCGTGAAAAGGCTGCTTGAGGTCGCTATGCTGGTAGGGAAACAGGGAACAAGGAGGATGTGCCTGCTGCGGCAAAGCTAGGGAAACGATGGAGCATGTTTTATTAGAATGTGAAGATATCTGCTCAGTGGTCGATTTAGGCACCTCTGGCCTCCTTCAAGCCCTTGGGTTCAACGAAAGCAGAGGGAAGTAAAAATGTCCGCTATAGAGATTAGTAAGAGGCGATTGGAAGATTGGTGGAATAAAAGTAGGGAAACGGCAAACAACGGATGCGTACAAAAACAAAGTTCACAATAGGGGTTCCGAAAGTTTTGCTGAAGGAATTCATCATGATTTTCTTTCTTTTTTTTTCCCTTTTCTTTTTTCTTTTTTAATATAGGTAGGACGTTAGGCAATATAATAACAATATTTTGGTGGCGTCACCCACCACCCGGTTCCAAAGGAGACGCTCATAGCATCAATCCATTCATTCAGCTAAGTGGTGGTCAGGAATCCTCCACAGATGGAGAATGTGCATTCTGAGAGAGTCGACAGCTACGTTTGTCTGGATCGTACGGTCTCTCGCTATGGCAGTTGTGCTCGTGTTTAAATGCGCCGAGGCAGCCTTAAACACGTGCCTAAGGCTTTACCTTCTATGTCCTCCAGAGCACTCAGCGCACGTGCACTCAGTGCCCACTGTCTTCCCCTTTTTCTCTTTCTATTCCCCCTTTCCGTTGCCCTCAGTGTCGGGTAGCAAACCACACACTCGCCTGATTGACTGCCCTGCCTCTCCTCTCCTTGCCTTTACCTCTCTCTCTCTGTTTCTCGCTCTACATTTTGAAGAAATGTTCATGTTGCACACGCACACTCTTTGCTAAACAATTTATCCAGCACTTCTATTAGGGCACAGGAAGGGTATTTATAAAGCAGTCTGTCCGTAGAAACATTGCTATCACGTTATTCATTATTACGATACCGTGATTCGTATCCCTAGGCGTCTTAATATCAGCTGCTTTGCTTAACAATTATTTCCTAACACCTAGAAGCAGCTTGCTTTCTTTTCTTCTTCATAGGTTTTAGTTAGGGTGCTCGGGGGTTGGGCAACAGAGTACGATATCAAAAATGTACTCGTGAAGGTTCCTTGTTGTGCTTTCTTTTTCTTTTTTAAGTACGCCGATATTTCATGACATTATAGAGCTGTGACACAGATAGCCTCATCATTTGTCATATTTAAATATGTATAACACGTGTCCGCTTGCTGCACTATCGTATTTCACCGCCACGGCAATGATTCCCGTCTGCGACGTTGTAGGGGGCCCTAACGATGCCGAAGTTTTATTGACGATGAAAGAGATTTGTTGTGATAAGCGTTCAAAGAAAAAGTATTTTCTTTTTTTTAACATTTTATGCACGCGGAAGCACTTTAACCCGCGCTGCCGCGAGCGTTGTGTACTTGGCTGCCAAGCCCCCGTGTGCTTTCAGGCCCATTTGCAGCTGCACCCGCTTCCGATGCAGACACCCTTGACACCATCGTCCTGCCGGCGCCTCCCTGGGCAACCTTCGACGCAGCTGCGCTTCTCGCATCCTGCGCAATACAAACAGCAGTACGTTTACTTGGGGTTGGTCTCAAGGTATCCTTGTTTCTTTGTACGATTCGATATCTTCAAACCTTTACTTTTACTCCGGGAAACAATATGGCATAAAGGAGAGCGAGACGGAGGCACGTACGCGTGCCCAATCTCCTGATCGCCGCCCCCTCCTCCATTTCACTACCAACTCCTTCATTTCAACACAATTTTACGCTCTATTCGGGTCTTGCACAAACTACCACTGAAAGTCAAAAGCCGCATGGAACTTATTCAAGTGTTCAGGGCAATCATGCAATGCGTGTAGAGCACGTGCCCGCAATTGTACAGCGAGCTACAGAAAAAGAAAATCAAAGTTTCCGCCTGCCCTCGATCCGCTCCGATTCCGCGCGTACCTTTTTAATGTCGTCTGCCCGCGGTACACTCGTCTACTTCTTCTTAACTCCAGAGTGTTTCTGTGACATAAGCAGTGCGACAATAGCGTAATTGAAATATACCACGCGAATATGAGCGATTCTTGGCAAGAGGGAGGCTTCGAGCTGAGTTACAGTAGGCGGTGGCACCCAGTGTAACCGTGCAAGCAAGAGAGGAAAATATCGAATTTTAAAACATGCAAGCACTTGAAGGTGATGATGATTTGTAGCGTTTAATGGCGCAAGGACTCCTTAAGGACTTCACTAGAGGGTTTCAGAAACAAAGGGCCCAAGGTTAGCGGACGCTATTGGCCAGGCGTACAAAAGAACACAAAGAGAGTATAGAAGTATGCAAAAGGCGTACAAAGGAGTTCTTTCTCTCTTTTTTTTGGGGGGGGGGGGCGCTAAAGCTGCTTATGGAAACGCTTGCTGAAACGTCATACGCTACCTCAGGCAAACCAGTAAAAGCGCTGGGCAACACAATAGGTGGCATAATTTAGTTAGTTACTTGACTAGATGGTTCAGTCATGCCTTTCTATACACGCTAAGCGGCATATACTGACTTCGATCAAGCCACTCATGTATACCTCAAGATCTTCAGTATAGCTTATCTGTAAAGCTTCATACATAGCATAGCATTCCTTACGTGGCGCAATCTTTTTCTGACCGCCTCATATAGAATAACGCCTTGTTATTATAATCCTCCTTAACTTGGACGACTCGAATTACGTAAAAATTTGGGCGGCGCCGATATTTTTCAATTAATTGCTACTTCGTCAATACAATAAACCTCGCTGCCTCGGCAACATACCTGCTCGAAAATCGCAAAGCCTGCAGTAGTCCATGTATTATTGCCTCTTTAATACGTACAGTGATGGTATTCACTCTCTGAATGAAATGCAGCCGAAGGCCTCATGAACACGGGCGGTCAAGCACGCATGTCGCGCCGGCGGTGGCAGTACCAACTAAAGACTCAAAACTACGTGCACTGGGCAGCGTACCCTCCACCGCGCCCATCGCGTGATGCCTTCCGTACTGACTTGCTTTCTGAACAGTGTTCGCGCTTTCTGGGACAAAGAGCAAACCTTCCAAGTCTTTACTTTCCTACTCACACCTTGCGCGCGCGGAAGTCAGTGGACATGGAGCAGCCGCGGTTTTCCCCTTCTTGTTTACTTCGGAGCAAGATGTAGCTCTCCGTGCTGCACTCCTCTTTTCCGTTAGATTCGCTTTCTCTGCGTGAAAGCTCCGTCATTGGGCAAATCATAACCTGCTTCAACGACACTGAGATAAATCATGACGTACAAAGTGGTGGGAGTGAGCGCCACCTCCATTCTCCGTGACAAACAATACATCGCGACCTACAACCTTGACATAAAATGCCGGCTCAGAGGCATCCCTAAAGCGCACATACCTCTTTATGGAATAGGGCATGGTGTTCAGCGGCTCTGAGATTTCGTTAGGTTTCTTATATTTGACCTACCACTTTCGCCTTCAACTATCTGTGTGCCCATTATTTACCAATAAGCCTGAAAGCGTGTGTTCTACTGTACGTATGCGCGTCTCCTCACCATTCATCCCTCAACATGGACCAAACGTGGCCATGGTCCTCGTCACATCGCTTCATCGACGTGTTACAGTGCGCGTTCGCATGAACTGCCGTTTGTGGCTGGGCATAGCTTGTGAACGGTGTGGCGCATAAACAAATACATTGCATGGTATTACGTGATGCATAGGAGGGCAACAAAAACAATTTTATGCATCGCATTTAGTTGTTTAGCACGTAATTGTTCGCTTCACATAGATTCGAACAAGTGGTGGGTTAGCTTTGTTGAGAACCGATTAGCGACAACGAGTCCCATTATTTCCCCTCTCATACCAAGAAAAGAAAAAAGAGAAAAGAATAAGCTATCGCCTGGACGCTCGCGATGCTAGACACCGGAAAAGCTGGAAAGGACTGACAAAAAAAAAGCTGTGTTCATATACATCGTTGCGGTAAACGTTAAACGTTAAGCAAAGTAACGAAGTCACCGCATTACGGCTTGAAATGCAGTTTTACGTTAACAACGTGCAATACATGTGTGCCGTTGTCAATGCAAAAGTGACAACATTGGTATAAGTGAATGGTGCAGCTACACTCTAAAAACAGTTGCACCCTCTCGGGTGCATATTTGCCACACAATAATCGTCACCTGCCTTGCTTGCGTTTCCTTTCTTGAAAACTCGGCGCTCGCAACTTTCCTGTCGAGAATGCTCAGTCATGCTGATAACGCACATGCCGTTCGTTCCTGGGAAGTACCGGGCTCGCAGCGTTAAAAAAATGAAATGCGGGCAATACCGACGACGTTTATCGTTGTGTGGCAAGATACAACCCAATTACAACCCAAAGGGCGTAATTTTGTTTTAGAGTGCACTCTACACTATAAAAAGAGTTGCACCCTTTGGGGTGTACAGGCCCCGACAAAAGGGGTATACTCCACGCAGCGGGAGCCGGAGCAGCGGCACACTGCATCGCGACGCCATCTACAGGCGGCATCTGGGATCGAGACAGCCCATGGGTGCCCTTTATTATCGGCAGACATGATCCCAGATGCTGCCTGTAGATGGCGATGCGATGCAGTTTGCCGTTGGTCCGGCTCCCACTGCGTGGAGTATATCACTTTTGACGGCGCCTGTACATTTGCCACACAACGATAATCGTCATCTGTCTTGTCCGCATCTCCTTTCTTTAACGCGGAGAGCCCGGTACTTTCCAGTAACGAACGGCCTGCGCGTTATCAGCATAACATAGCATTCCCGACAGGAAAGTAACGAGCGCAGCGTTTTCAAGAAAAGAAATGCGGGCAAGACAGATGACGATTATCGTTGTGTGGCAAATATACACTTCAAAGGGTGTAAACTTTTCTTAGAATGTACACTCTTAGAAAAATTTACACCCTTTGGGCCTTATCTTGTGCCACAACGATAATCATCATCTGTCTTGCCCGCATTTCCTTTATTTAACGCTGCGAGCCCGGTACTTCCCAGTCACGAAGAGCATGCGCGTTATCAGGGTAACGCGGCATTCTCGGAAGGAAATTATCGAGCGCCAAGTTTTCAGGAAAGGAAACGCAAGCAAGGCAGATGACGATTATTGTTGGGGGACAAATATACACCCAAAAGGGTGCAACCGTTTTAAGAGTGTAAGAAAAGTTTACACCCCTTGAGTCGTATCTTGCAGTAACGAACGGCATGCGCGTTATCAGCATGGCAGAGCATTGCCGACAGGAAAGTAGCACACTCTAAAAAAAGTTTGCACCCTTCGGAGTTTATATCTTTAATTATATCAACGATAATCATCATCTTCCTTGAAACGCCGCGCCCGCTACTTTCCCGTCAGGAATGCCATGTCATGCTGATAACGCGCATGCCGTTCGTTACTGGGGAGTACCGGGCTCGCAGCGTTAAAGAAAGGAAACGCAGCAATGCATATGACGATTGTCGTTGTGTGGCAGATATACACTCCAAAGAGTGCAAACTTTTCTTGGCGTGCGGGCGCGGCGTTTTCAAGAAAGGAAACGCAAGCAAGGCAGGTGACGTTTATTGCTGCGTGGCAGATATACACACTAAAGGGTGTAAAATATTTTAGAGTGTATTGTTGTGAGGCAAATATACACCTTAAAGGATGCAACTGTTTTTAGAGTGTATTTTATCATTGGCGGATATAGTTATGGGAGGTGTCCTGCGCAGTGAGGCTGCTATCGTGTAATAGAAGTATGTGCAAGAAGTTGGACGGTGTCAAGAGCCGCAGCTTCGAATATCGGTGTTTAAGCATGCTCGTTTCCCACTGATGATATCACGTTGTACCCTGACGTTCAACGAGCAGTCTGTTCCGAAGCTGTGAGTCAGGAGTCTAGCTCTTTATTGGGCGAACTTGTGGCGAGAAGTACAAGTAACACTCGGTGCGCAATAATTTCCCTGACCGACGACTGCGACGACCGACAACACTGACAACATTGTACGCCGTTATTATTTATTTATTTATTTTTATTATTTCACAATACTGCCGCTCTCAGCCGAGAGCCTAGCAGACGGGCGTGAACACTTTCTTTTCCCGACATAAATACACGTGTGATCTATACAAAGAATGAAAAAGCAACAATATTCAACAAAATACAAAGGATAAGGTAGATAAGCTATACAACAGAACACTAAACAAAGCAGAATAAAATGAACAACAACCGGGGCATATCATAGTCAAATAAAAAACGCGAAGTATTTGGAAACAAACGAGTGTATACATTGTTTTTCTAAGCACTGTTAGTTTAACATAAAGAGAACACGGAACAAACATGAGAAATCGTTAATAATCTCTTGTCATGAGCTCCAGTTGTGAAACGAACAGGGATAAAGAATTTGTCGCTGTTAATGACGAGTTAAGTTCATTCCATTCTCTGATTACTCGAGGAAAGAATGAGTACCTGAATGCGTCATTAGAAAAGGAATACTCGGTTAGCGTATGTTCGTGTTGATGCCGTGTTATTCTAGATTGCGAATATGAAATGTACCGGGTGATATCAATTTTATACTGACGGTGCAGCATTTGAAACAGAAATTTTAGTCGACCTTGTTTCGCTCTCATCGATAATGTGTTGAGGCCTGAGGAAGCTAAGAGACGTGAAGGTGATCTGTAATAGCACATGCAGTTTTCTAGAGAAGAAAACGTCTCCAACGCAAACAAATTGTTGCCGTAGCTAAGGAAGCGGCCGTCGTTAGTTGTCAGGCTGGAAACAAGACGAATCTTCCATCTTGGAAGAACTTGTACAGAGCTTCAAAACGCACTTCTCACTCGCCCGGTTTCTCGGTGCGCCGGCTTCTAGCTTATAAGAGACAGTGAACAGCAGCGATAAAAAAAATGATTTAGGCATTAATGCTCGCTCTAGCGAGGTTCCACAGACATGTTCCGAAAGAGAGCTGACACGGAGAAAACAGGTGCGTGTGACAAACACAGCGCACCTGCGTGCCCATGGTAAATGAAGGCGTGGCCTTTATTTATTATTTTTTAAGGACATCGCAACAATTGAGCGCGGCGCCGGCATGGGCTGCCACCGTGTTCGTCCCTTCTCGAACAAGTGTAGGCATGCACTTAATGGTGGCGTCATGCTGCATTTTATCGTCCCCGATAACATATTACCATCAGGCACATGCATCACTTCACCTGTATACGTCCCTTCAGTGTGCCTGGATGTTGCATCCTTGATGTAGTCGACAATATGCCACCTGAGTTCTGAGTTTGAATTCCGGCATGCTGTCTACATTTTTAACACGTTTCAGCTGAGTGCTTTGCAGAACATGAGATCGCACGTCATTACTTGCTTCATCGCGGGAATTGCATGTATTAAAGCTTAAGGAACGCCGCCTCATCACATTCGCCGCTCTTAAATATATCACGTTTGCATGAGCGCAAGTACTGGCGCTTCTTTGCTTCTTCCGTGAACAAGTAAATATCTGTACAGGGCTACATTTTCTCGCCATGCTCGGAAACTGTAAACTTAGGGGCAAACTTTGGCCGCTAGGAAACCAGCTGTGTCAATAAATGGGCCTGACCCACACACCGTAGATAGACATTTCTACTTGTCATCGATGCATTCTTGCATTTGGAGATCATTTCTTTTCCTTCTTTTTTTCTTGTTCTTCTGACCGCACGAAATTCCACGATGAAATTCCATGATTCCACGGTGTGGTGGTCATTTTCTTGGCTCTGCGACATAATTACCTACAACGGCTCTGAATGGTGGCTGTCATTAAGTCACTCCGAGTACTTAACGCCGCGACTGCTTTATAAAATTGTCCGACAAGTCTACATACATTCCCAATCGCAACTATAGTGCCAACATTTCTTAACTTACGGTCTTCGAAGAGGCAGAAGCATTCTCTCGTGAAGCAGGCGTTTTTCGTGGACAGTGTCACAAATTTCTCGCGCGCGCATTTTTGGTAGCAGTCCGACACATTGCACGCTGGAAGAAAGAATACGAAAAAAAAATTGTGATAGTCACGAAAAGAAGTCATTGCACTCTCGGTGCGCATGTAAACTACGCCATAAACAGTTTAACCCATGTTCGTTTGTTCAAAAATGTTGGTAATGCAGGTTTCTCTCGGTTGTAAATGCCATTTATACTTGTGCAATGGCCGCAAGTCTTTTTCTGAGATTTGGGGTGAAATTTGCGGTTGCGGCTATTACAGGAAGAGAAAGACATGAACATTTTCTTTCGCAATTATTTTCACTGGCACTTGCCTTTGTTGAACTAGAGTAATCGTTTGTACTTGCTCTCGTTATCCTTTGCTATTCCCGCAGTGCGGCATCTGCCAGCTGGAATAAATGGTGACTCTCCACAGACCAGCGACGGCAGCCTCTCGGAGGCAGCCGCTAAATCTCGGAGGCTGTACTTTTGCTACCTGGAGGCTCAGAAAACTCGGCACGGCTGCCACCGTGCCGAGTTTGCCACCGATAAAAAAAAAAGGAAAACAAACTTCGGCACTCTCGCAACACTCAACAGATAACACTGCCAACCTTCTCAAGAATCAAGGGTGCGGTCTATAAATATGGGTCATTTATAAATATAAATGTTCAAGGTTTCTTCCTGCAAAGTTCTGGTTGCGGCATTTACATGAGTGCCGCTATTACACGCGTATATACGGTGAATGATGTTTTTTTTTTACTTACGCCTGTCGTTCTCGAAACCTTCAGCAGCAACATAACACTTTGACGGCGAAGTATGACCGTGGACAGTGACACTGACGGCGAAGTATGACGTCATTGCAAGACGCTGACAATGTACGTATCAGTGCCTTTTACGGAGCATACATACTTGATCGCTGCGCAGCTACAAGAAAAAGTCACGTGTGTGGAAGGTACGTGAGAGATATCATAACCATAAAATTTCAAAACGTGATGTAGACCTCATCGTACAAATCACTATACTGCAGTATTTTAGCACTCAACGGAAGCATGAATTATGCATAAAATGAGACGGCACCCCATAGGTGCCTTCGTAGACTGTTACGCTAATTGGATTAAATAACAGGCGTTTAGATTGTTTGTAGCTTTATTCCATTGAAAATGACAAAATCGTTGCAGTATACTGCTGCATTGAATTTCGACAGAGGAACCACTTTGACGTTATACTCTAGTATGTGTTAGGCTTCGTAAGAGAGACAGCTTTATTCCATTGAATATGACAACATCCTTGCAGTATACTGCTGTATTTCATTTCTGCAGGGGAACCACTCTGTCGCTACGCTAATGTATGCGTTAGGCTTCGTAAAAGAAAGGCAACTCGTGGCACTAGCCATTTAGTAGTTTCGGATACCCCCTCTTTCTTTTGGACGGTTTTCATTTCGTGCGTGTTTTTAATGTTCAGCGGGAACGCGATCTTATGCTATGTCTATAACATTGATAAAATGATAGCACGATAATATCATATGTCGATAACATCACTAACCCCACCTCGTCTTTTAGGTACTTTTTCAAATGCGCATCTCTCGGTTCCATCTTGTCTCCTTACTGATTTATTTTGCGTGTGTTTGTCACGTCGAGTCGTAGCACTCCGGTCTTCATCAGTAAGGTGTTCCTGTTTGCTCACTAGAGGCATTGACGTACCTGGCTTCTGTGATGCAGTCAGCTACAGAAACATTCGCGGAAGGCTCTACATTTGCGACGAATCTGAGGACGTCTCTGTCCGTCATATATATAAAAGCCCGAGCCGGCGTACGCTCAGCATAGCTCGACGCTGTCACGGCAATTGATGTGCCTTACAGGTCTCCTCACGTGCGACAGTTTTCTGAGAGCGTTTCAGCTTTCTTAAACTACTTTGTGTCTTCTTGTGTCATGCCCCTTATGCCCGCCCACCAAAGGTCTCTTTGAATTTCTTCTCCTTTCGTTAGCACCTTCGTGAACTTCCCGCACCTGTTTTTTTTCTCTTCTATTATAGTTGCGCGGCCAGCGGCGGCTGCATACATGCACTGTGTGAATTAAATTGTCACACTCGACAATTTTCTTCGTGCAAGCTCTATGTCTCGCAACGGTTTAGCCAAGAACTGTCCTTGCTTTCATGTTACGTATGTACGAGAGAATTGTCGCTATGGGCATTTCTGTCAGTATTTTTTTTTTCCTTTATCGCCTATTATAGCGGCGCTCGTTTGAGCGCATAATCTTGTGCGCATGTGTTCGCCCTGAGCAGTGCTTTGTTTGGATCCGGCTCGCTGGTACGATCTGTTGGGAACTCGGCGCTGACGCCCGTGGTTGTACCTGGGTCGCAAGCCCCAAGGGTAGCGTTGGCCTGGCGGCCTGGGGTACAACTGGAAGCATCCGAAGGTCCCGGCAAAGCATGAGTCGACTGGTAACAACGAAACAACTTGTTTATTTTAACATCGCAAAGAGTTGGCGGTCAGGTTTGACCGAAGTAGAGAGACGGGAGAGCACTTCACTCAACTGAAGAAATCGGAGCCCTCCCTTTTGGCGTCCGGGGGCAGCTGTTTTTATACTCTCGCAGTTGAGGGCAAGAAGGAACCCCTCAAAAGACGAGCACGTGAATGTACAATGGGCTAATGGTGACGCACACTGTCGTGGCGCTGCGCACGATCTCGTAGCACCCTGTCGTGGCGCTGCGCACGATCTCGTAGCACCCCGTCGTGGCGCTGCGCACGATCTCGTAGCACCCTGTCGTGGCGCTGCCGGTCGGACACAATGACTGTAACGAGATCCCTGCTTTGGCATCGCCTGTTTCGGGCCCAATAACTGGAATGAGATCCCTGCTTTGGCATCGCCTGTTTCGGGCACAATGACTGGAACGAGATCCCTGCTTTGGCATCGCCTGTTTCGGGCCCAATAACTGGAATGAGATCCCTGCTTTGGCATCGCCTGTTTCGGGCACAATGACTGGAATGCGAGGAGGATCCCTAGGCGGTCGCATCGCCGCAGACGCGCCTGGAAACACCTGGCGATGAGTGTTGCGGCGACGACGATCGGGCCAAAATGTCTGCCGCCCCGCCGCAGTCGCGCCGGCAAAACCACGTGTCGCAGGCGAAGCGCAACAGACCGCCCCGCCGGGGGAAGGAGATCCCGATGGACAGGGGACTGCATCCGCTGTCCGGAGGGATGTCGCTCGATGATGCTCATAACCGAAGTCGGGCGTCCCTTGACGTTTCTTGAGCGCAGCGCACAGAGAAGGCCTCGTTCTCTCGTTCAGGTTCGCACGGGACACTGCAAAGTGACTTCGGGAGAGTTCACATTTTTGTTCTCGTTCCCGGCAAGCGTTAGAACTACGCTGAAAACTCAACCGCTCAGTCAGCAAGCACGGCACAACCCTCACTAAGCCCTGCCAGGCTCTTTCCCCTTTTTATACCACTGCCTAGTTCCTTACAGTAGTCTAGCATCACTCAGAACGCGTCCACAAATTGAAAAATTGCACTAGAAAGCATATCATCACTTTGAAACACTAAACAAAAGCAATATGTTAAAAAAAATCCTGCCTCAGGAAGAAAAACATCAGTAACAAACAATTTTGAGGCTGATTCCTACGTTAGGGGCTTCGACTTAAGCCATCGGCGTTACCGTTGAGACTCCCCTTTTTGTAACGCACCTCAAAGGAATATTGTTGTAAAGCGAGGCTCCAGCGCAGGAGGCGGCCATTTTTGGGAGAGATGGTCTGCAGCCATTGGAGAGGGCAGTGATCCGTCTCAATGATAAACCTCGAGCCGGCTAGATAGCATGACAATTTCTGAACGGCCCACACGAGACACGCACACTCTTTCTCGGTGGCGCTATACGCCTGCTCACGACTGGTCAGCTTACGACTAGCATACAGGACGGGGTGTTCTACTTCTCCATTTTCCCGTTGGCACAGTACAACGCCCATGCCTCGCTCACTAGCATCGCACTGAACAATGAACCCTTTTGTATAGTCTGGCGATCGTAGCACAGGCTGGCTTGTTAGGGCACTCTTTAGGGCGCTAAAAGCTCTTTCCTTTGTCTCGTCCCAGACGACTGTTTGAGGCTCTGTCTTTCTTAGAGCATCCGTCAGGGGAGCCGCGATATCAGAGTACCTAGGGATGTACCTCTGATAGTAGCCGGCGACACCCAAGAACGACCGAATATCGGTCTTGGTGCGCGGTTGCGGAAAGTCTCGCACAGCGGCCACTTTTATTTCAGAGGGGCGGCGACGACCCTGACCAATCATGTGACCGAGGTAGACAACCTCGGCCTGTGCTAACTGGCACTTAGGAGCCTTGACTGTCAAACCCGCTTCGCGCAGGCGGGTTAGCACTGCCCGCAAGTGTGTCATATGCTCAGACCAGGATGCGGAGAATATCGCTACGTCGTCTAGATACGGTAAAGCGAATTCTTGCTGTCCCCGCAACACTTTATCCATGAGGCTTGAAAAACAGTATGGCGCGTTCTTCAAACCAAAACTCAACACTTTAGGACGGAATGTTCCCATTGGTGAAATGAACGCCGCATACCTACTAGCCTCTTCTGTAAGTGGAACCTGCCAATAACCCCTGACAAGATCTAGGGTGGAAATAAACTGAGCGCCACTAACTTTCTCAAGGCGCTCCTCGATGTTAGGGATCGGATAAATTTGATCCTTAGTGATGGAATTAAGCCTGCGGTAGTCGACGCAAGGACGAGGTTCCTTGCCCGGTACCTCAACTAAAATCAAAGGGGAGGTATAATCACTCTCACCTGCCTCAATAACACCGAGCTGTAGCATTTTCTTTACCTCAGCCTCCATAATATCGCTCTGGCGGGGTGACACCCGATACGCCTTGGATCGTACTGGCCCTGTGGAGGTAAGTTCTATATCATGAGTAAGTACAGAAGTCCTACCAGGCCTCTCAGAGAACAGACCTTGAAACTCTCGTAATAGCTGGTGTAGTTCGGTTTTCTGCTCAGGCGACAGCGGTGTTTTACTGATAAGGTCACTAATGACTTGACCGGTGTCTTCCCTGTTCGTCACTGAGCCTAGTCCCGGAAGCTCGACTGGAAGCTCTTCAGGAACGTTTACCATCATGCACACCACTGCTTCCCTTTGTCTATAAGGTTTGAGCAGATTACAGTGGTAAACTTGCTGTGCTTTCCGCTTTCCTGGCAGACTTACCACGTAGCTAACGTCCGACAGTTTCTGAACAATTCGTGCTGGGCCCTCCCACTGCACGTCTAGTTTGTTGTTTAGCGATGTGCGCAATATCATGACCTCATCGCCAACCTCAAAACGACGGGCCCTGGCTGTCCGATCATAATAAACCTTGGCCCTCTGCTGGGCCGTTGTCATTGCTTCACCTGACAACTCCTGTGCCCTTCTTAAGCGTTCGAGGAGCTTAAGCACGTACTCCACCACGACTGGGTCGTCGCCCCTACCTTCCCATGATTCTCGAAGCATGCGAAGCGGAGATCGAAGCGAGCGACCGTACACCAGTTCAGCTGGCGAAAACCCCGTAGCCGCATGCGGCGCGGTCCTTAAAGCAAACATCACCCCAGGCAGACACCGCTCCCAGTCAGTTTGATGTTCAAAACACAAGGCTCTCAACACGCGCTTCATGACGGAGTGGAGCTTCTCAACGGAATTCGACTGTGGGTGGTACACTGAGCTGTGTAGCAGCTTTACCCCACACCTTTCGAGAAAAGTTGTCGTCAAAGCGCTAGTAAACACTGTGCCCTGATCTGATTGGATTTCCGCAGGAAAACCAACTCGCGCAAATATGGACAGTAGTGCATTGACTATCTCAACTGAGCTGAGTTCTTTAAGCGGCACTGCTTCAGGGAACTTTGTCGCTGGGCAGATCACAGTCAAAATGTGTCTGTACCCCGTGGCTGTTACCGGCAGAGGTCCCACAGTATCAATAACGAGCCGTCTAAAAGGCTCCGTAATGATAGGTACCAATTTCAACGGCGCCCTTGATTTGTCCCCTGGTTTGCCCACCCGCTGACAAGTGTCACATGTCCTCACGAAATGGTCTGCGTCCCGAAAACACCCTGGCCAATAGTACTCTTGCAAGAGACGGTCCTTAGTTTTCTTAACTCCTAGGTGTCCGGACCACGAACCCCCATGTGACAAGCGCAACAGATCCTGACGATAGCATTGAGGCACGACCAGCTGATCGAACTCCACTCCTCGGCGGTCTAGATACTTCCGGTACAGGACTCCACCTCTTTCCACAAAACGCGCAGTTTTCCTGGCGATACCTTCTTTGACATTGCAGCGCACGTTTTCCAGGCTGCCATCCTTCTTTTGCTCGGCTATCAAAGCCGACCGGCTGACTTTTAGCAACCTATCAAGTCCGTCTGACGTAGGCGCGATGAGCAAATCAGTAGATAGCTCTTCTAACTTTCCCGTGTCGGGCATTTCCTCTCCAGTATCTGGCGCCTTTAACGTTACAGACTCAAGTTTATTCAGTTCGGGCGTGCTCGGAATATCAGCTTGCTGCGCCTCTGACCCTTTTTCGTTGTTTGATAACGTCGGCCCCGCAACTACCGCCTTTGCAGCGAGCTCCCGAACCTTCGATCTGGTTAAGGCCTGAACACTAGCTTCACCAAACAAAAGCCCCTTCTCGCGCAGGAGGTGATCGGACCTGTTTGAAAATAAGTACGGGTACTGGGGTGGCAGCATAGATGACACTGCCGCCTCCGTCTCAAGCGCTCCGAAAGGTCCTTCAATAAGCACTTTTGCTACCGGCAGACACACGCTATGAGCTTCCACGGCTTGCTTGATCCACGCGCACTCGCCCGTGAACATATGGGGTTCTACGTAGGAGGGGTGAACTACATCCATCGTAGCTGCGGAATCGCGAAGCACTCGGCACTCTTTCCCGTTCACGAGGAGGTCTCGCATGTAAGGCTCGAGAAGCTTCATGTTCTCGTCAGTGCTGCCTAATGAAAAAAACACAACTTTTGGTGTTGTTTCCGGACACTGCGCCGAAAAGTGACCCGGCTTCTGGCACGTATAACAAACGCCCGCTCGCCTCATCTCGAACCGCTTTCTGCGTTCGGCTTCGGCTGCCGTCTCTTTACGTTTGGTCGGATTGCTTTCACTCGCATCCTCACTACGCGTGTCCCCCTTAAATCTCATGGGCGTGAACCTTGGCCTCTCAGACTTGGAGCCAAATTCACCCTTTTGACCGTCCTTAGCTCCGCGAGCTCGACGCGTCACAAACTCCTCGGCTAGCTCAGCGGCTCTAGCCACCGTACTCACGTCTGGCCTATCCAAGACCCAGTATCGCACGTTCTCCGGTAACCGACTATAAAACTGTTCTAGCCCGAAACACTGCAGAACTTTATCGTGGTCACCAAACGCTTTCTCTTCTTTGAGCCACTCCTGCATGTTCGACATAAGCCTATACGCAAACTCTGTATATGACTCACTTCTGCCTTTCTCATTTTCCCGAAACTTCCGACGGAACGCCTCCGCAGACAGCCGGTACTTTTTTAGCAGACTCGATTTTACTTTGTCGAAATCCTCTGCCTCCTCTCTATCCAAGCGAGCGACTACGTCGGCCGCCTCGCCGGGTAACAAAGTGAGCAAGCGCTGTGGCCATGTTTCCCGAGAGAACCCCTGCTTCTCGCACGTTCGCTCAAAGTTAACCAGGAACAAACCAATGTCCTCTCCAAGCTTAAACGGCCGCATCAGGTCAGTCATTTTGAACAATAGTCGTTCTCCTGCACCGTGTGCCTGACTTCCATTACGAGCGCGTTCCATCTCTATCTCGAGACGCTTCATTTCCAAAGCGTGTTCGTGCTCTTCTTTTTCTTTCTGCTCTTTAAGTTCGCGCTCCTGTTTCTCTTTTTGCTCTTTAAGTTCGCGCTCATATTTCTCTTTTTGCTCTTTAAGTTCGCGCTCATGTTTCTCTTTTTGCTCTTTAAGTTCGCGCTCCTGTCTTTTTGACCTCTCCTCAATAGTCTCAAGGCATTCCGACAGCTCGTCATCCTCAGCCTCTAACTCAAGAATAGCCTTTAGCAGTTCAGGTTTTCTTAGTTTGTCTGAGACATCCAGACCCAACTCTCTTGCAAGCTCCAACAATTTCGGTTTGCGCAACGACTTCAAATCCATGGCTGCTCTGAATGCTGCTTTCTCTACTGCTTACTATTGTCTTGCCGCAAACTAACCCGGCAGCAACGACAACCACAATTACCAGCTCTGTTTCTGACACTAACAAAAGCCTGGCAAAGCTCAGAAGAAGAAAGTCCCGCACTCACCTAACCTCGCAGGCAGGAATTCCGCGCAGTCGTTCCGCTGCAGGCAACCAGTCGTCACACAGGGCTCGTTGCACTGCTCCCGGATCGTCGTTGAGCTGCTCAGCATACTGTCAACTGCATCTCTTTGCTGCTGGCCTCCGTTGTCGCGATCTCGCCGCTGGCAGACAGTTGTTTGAAGTCGTAGGCGATCTCACCGCTGCCAACCAGATGTTTGGATCCGGCTCGCTGGTACGATCTGTTGGGAACTCGGCGCTGACGCCCGTGGTTGTACCTGGGTCGCAAGCCCCAAGGGTAGCGTTGGCCTGGCGGCCTGGGGTACAACTGGAAGCATCCGAAGGTCCCGGCAAAGCATGAGTCGACTGGTAACAACGAAACAACTTGTTTATTTTAACATCGCAAAGAGTTGGCGGTCAGGTTTGACCGAAGTAGAGAGACGGGAGAGCACTTCACTCAACTGAAGAAATCGGAGCCCTCCCTTTTGGCGTCCGGGGGCAGCTGTTTTTATACTCTCGCAGTTGAGGGCAAGAAGGAACCCCTCAAAAGACGAGCACGTGAATGTACAATGGGCTAATGGTGACGCACACTGTCGTGGCGCTGCGCACGATCTCGTAGCACCCTGTCGTGGCGCTGCGCACGATCTCGTAGCACCCCGTCGTGGCGCTGCGCACGATCTCGTAGCACCCTGTCGTGGCGCTGCCGGTCGGACACAATGACTGTAACGAGATCCCTGCTTTGGCATCGCCTGTTTCGGGCCCAATAACTGGAATGAGATCCCTGCTTTGGCATCGCCTGTTTCGGGCACAATGACTGGAACGAGATCCCTGCTTTGGCATCGCCTGTTTCGGGCCCAATAACTGGAATGAGATCCCTGCTTTGGCATCGCCTGTTTCGGGCACAATGACTGGAATGCGAGGAGGATCCCTAGGCGGTCGCATCGCCGCAGACGCGCCTGGAAACACCTGGCGATGAGTGTTGCGGCGACGACGATCGGGCCAAAATGTCTGCCGCCCCGCCGCAGTCGCGCCGGCAAAACCACGTGTCGCAGGCGAAGCGCAACAGCTTGCTGCGTGGTAGACAAAAAGAAGGCATGACATATGCCGAGGCAGATGTGCATGTATATATATATATATATATATATAAAGAACTTGAGTGGTGCTACAAGGTAAGCAGACCAAGTATTTAATTTCAACAGTTTCGATCGGTGGACCGATCTTCATCAGGGTTTACAAAAGAATGGCAGTTTAGCCCTGGTTGTGAAGACACCAGACCGGGTGCCCGGTTGTTCTCAAGTCCATCAAACCGAGAGGGATAGTTGTGACAGTGATTGACTTTCGGCGCCTTGGCAGATTTGCAGCTGCCTTTGGCAACTATGCAGGGCAAGAGGAAGGCGGAGTCCCACGTATGTAGAGCAAGGAGGTCAGTAAGAAGAAAAAGAAAGAAAACAAAAGAAAAGGAAAAGAAAAAAGCACACAGGAGCAGGGAGACGTAAGTCGGAGAGTGAAGGGGGAGGGAAGTAGCGGCAGCTAGGTTCCCGTTGGCCCGAGGCAAGGAGGGAGAAAACGGTCGCTGCGCAGCGCCAGCGTGCGTGCTGCCGTTATAACGGGCACGCCACAAATACTTGGACATGTTTCTTTGTGCGGTTCAAAAAGACGTTTTGAAAGAGTACGAGTGGCATCGTCCCATCCGCAGTAATCTCTCAAAAGAGGAAGAGCAGGCGCTGCGAACGCTACGTGATGTTCAAATAATTGTCATTAAGACAGCGGACAAGGGTGGTGCAGTGGTGGTACTTGACCGGAGTGTTTACATAGCCGAAGGTTTCCGTCAACTGGGCAACTCTAACTTTTACACAGAATTCCCAAGCAATCCTACCGAGAAATTTGAAAGCGAAATAAAGGACGCCCTAACCACTCTGCGCAAGGCAGGGCAGGTAACCGATAGGACGTTCATAGCCTTGATACCAAGAAACTCTGGCCCCGGTCGTTTCTACCTACTACCCAAAATTCACAATGTAAACAATCCCGGTCGGTCTATCGTTTCCAGTAATGGAACAGTGACTGAGAAAATATCCAGCTTTATTGACAGTCTCATTAAGGACATCCCATCTTCATTCCCCTCGTACATTAAAGACGCAAATCACTTCCTTCGGGAGGTGTCAAACCTGACGGTACCGGCGGGGGGTTACCTGGTTACTATGGATGACGCATCTTTTTACACCAAGATACCTGACGCCGAGGGCATAGCTTCCGCAGTTTCAGCTTACGCTGGCTCCAGCGAACCTAGGCAATTGGATAAAGATACAGTTGAGACCCTTCTAAACCTAGTACTGAAATATAATCACTTTGAGTTCGAGGACACGCATTATCTGCCAATCAGCGGAACCACCATGGGAACGAAGATGGCGCCAAATTATGCAAATATCTTTATGGCATCTTTAGAAATACCCTTCCTCGCAAACTTGGCCCTAAAGCCAATATTTTATAAGCGATTCCTGGATGACATTTTCTTTGTGTGAGCCGACAATGAACAAATCCTCTTGGACTTCATTTCCAATTTCAATTCTCTGCACCCGTCAATCTGCTTTTTGCACAACTTCTCCCAAGATAGTATTCACTTCCTCGACGTCACTCTGTCACTGAGTGGCGGTCGCATTTCCATGTCCCTGTACAAAAAGCCGACAGATCGTCAGCAATATCTCCATTTCTATAGTAGCCACCCTCATCACTGCAAAACAGGTATTCCCTACTCCCAGGCCCACAGATACAGAAGAATCTGTTCCGAATCTGCGTATGTTTGAGCGACACGCGGAGGAACTGAAATCTGCTCTCATACGCCAAAAATATCCTCCAAAAATAGTAGACGATGCCATTGAACGCGCCCGCAGCTTAGATCAAGCGCATATAATGGGAGAAAGAGTAAGCAATACCAATACACAATCAGATCTGAACTTGGTCCTCACATACACTACCAGTGCTCCGCGGGTCAATGCCATTCTCAACCGCCATTTCAATATCATGAAACAGAGCATCCGACTCGCTACTATCTTCAAGCTGCCGCCTCGTATTGTGTATAGAAGAAACAAAAATTTAAGGGATTTGTTAGTTAGGGCGAGGACACAGAAGTCAAACACGCCCATGGGCTGTCGACCGTGTGGGAAACCTCGTTGGAAGGTGTGCCGTCATATGACAACAACAGACGCAGCTGAGGCATCGAACTCGTCCTTCGTATATAAAATTAACGCAAATCTTGACTATGATTCCAGTAACGTCGTGTACAAAATTCGATGCGAGGTGTGTAAGCAGGAATATATCGGACAAACAGAGACCCCTTTGCGCCTGCGGTTCAACAATCACCACGCGCATGTGAAAAGTCTCCCGAATTTACCGTTCTCCAGGCACTTTCGGCTGCCAGATCACTCCTTTGAACGCGTGAGCGTTGTGCTCTTGCATTCTGGTTTCCAACACACCCGCGCACGCGAGCAGAGAGAATCTTTTTTCATCCATAGATTTGGAACGTACGCTAAAGGAATTAATGAGAGTGCGGGGCGGCTGACGTGCCTCCGGGATATGCCGTGAGAGTGCATGGGAAGCGCGAATACATGTTCTGTACTATAAAATTGAGACGCTGGTCACTGCTTGCGCATCCCTCCGCATGCGCCTCAAGGGGGCGAGCGGAAAACCAATAAATTCAGTTTCCTGCACCCTGCCCCTCAAGTAGTCATTCTGAGTGACCTATTACCCCTTCTTGGAATCCGCACGAGCTGACTTGGTGTCAGTTGCCGGTTAAACGTTCAAAAACTGGACCACCAGGAGGCTATTTAACTCGGCTCCCTAAACCTAAGCCCAGGGGCGCAATTGCTTTGCGAATCCCACGCATATATTCTTTTTGGAACTATATATTTTTTTCGCACCGTAGCTGGACCACAGAGGTGCCAGAACGGGCCGTGCCTTGTATATGTGTACTGTGACACTGTGTTTCTTTCCACAAGTTGCCGCTCCTCCGTCTTCCTTCTGGGCCCCTTCTCTATTGTGCCCCGCGCCGCCCGATTAAACTTGCCCTCTCTCCAGCTACAACGGCAGCACGCGCACTGGTGCTGCGCAGCGGCCGTTTCTCCCTCCTTGCCTCGGGCCATCGGGAACCTAGCTGCCGCTACTTCCCGCCCCCTTCACTCTCAGACTTACGTCTCCCTCCTCCTGTGTGCTTTTTTCTTTTTCTTTTCTTTTTTTCTTTTTTTTTCTTCTTACTGACCTACTTGCTCTACATACATGGGACTCCACCTTCCTCCTGCCCTGCACATTTCCCAAAGGCAGCTGTAAATCTGCCAAAGTGCCGAAAGTCAATCACTGTCACAACTGTCCCTCTCGGTTTGATGTATTTGAGAACGACCGGGCACCCGGTCTGGTGTCTTCAGAACCAGGGCTGAACTGCCATTTTTTTGTAAACCATGATGAAGATCGGTCCACCGATCGAAACTGTTGAAATTAAATACCTGTTCTGTTTACCTTGTAGCACCACTCAAGTTATTTACGTTTGAAAGGTAGCCTGAAGAATTCCTCTTTGCCTACTAGCCTACTATAATTATATATATATATATATATCCTATCCACTTATATTTCCCATTAAAGGCTCTTACAAATATTTTATTTAGTGAATTCGATTACCCTTATTGTCTTCGTCAGTGCTGTTCCTACAGCTTTAATGGTTGCTATAAATCAACCAATGAAGCCGCTCATTATCCTGTATTCTGCCAGCAAACCCACTTATTCACAGTTGCTAGCCTACAATACACTCGACGGTCCCAACATCACATCCCTTCAATTAAAGACCCCTTGACAGCGGTATTAGATAAGGGGTGGTAATGCATCAGTGCGTAATTTGCAGAATACATAGCTGAACAAAATTGCTAAACACATGCACACACCTTGATAATTCAAGTCTAATATTCGAACCTTACCACTAAAATTTAAAAAAAAACAGCCAAATGAGTACAGAACCGAACTGCTAGACTCGAATATGTCCCACCTGATTATTGTTGTATCCCTGCACTCTCGTATCCCGGCACTAAACTATCAACTTGATCGTCCCACTCTAGCGATCGTCGCAGTATATCTCGACTACATCTTTATCACAGGGTTTTCTTTTCTTTCTTTCTTAATTTATTTTTATGTCTTCATTCGCTACCACCTAATGACTCGTGTCCAGTGATACCACCACCGAATACCACGATCGAAAGATACCTCCTGATAGATCATGTCCTTCCATCGCGTGTCCCGCACCACCCACCCGAATGCCGTCGTCTCTGCACCATGCTCATACCGCGACGTTCCAGCTGCCCTTTTATTGAGTGTACTGCCTAAAATTGCCTTCCCAACTATGATGCCGTAATGAGTGATATTTCTGGTTTGAAATTCGCCGTCAGAAATTGTGCCTACATGCGATAACGTACTGTGCTCATCGTCAAGTAATGTCCGCGTTTTGATTTCACCCGCCCCTTATGTAATTTGCGCACGGGACCCCTTCAGGCATTATAAGTAAAAAAGTTAATAATTAACCTAAATAATTACTTAATTAATTATCCATTCGCTACTAAGGTGTTATCGTGTTATTTTATCGCAGTTATACGCACTCTACATGATGTCGCACAAATTGAGCGACACTGCTGCTTTTAAGCGAGAGAGCACTTAATTGATACCCGCGTAGCAACATTTCATGCTCGCCTTTTGGCGAGGATCGTTAACGGTTCTGCATTGAAACAGCAACAGATGACGCCACCGGTACTGCGAAAACGTACAGGGTTTCTTTAAAAGTTCAGCAGTGTTAAAATTTCGAACCGGATATAGAAGTCAACCTGATCAAGTCAGGGAAGGTTATGGCTTGTTTGACTAACATAATCTATGCCGTACTAGCGTATACTCCTAGAAAAGACCCATTATTTGGGCATGTTTTTAAAGGAAAATGCTTCTATACTGCTAGAATGACGGAGACTTTTGCATGGCTTCTAAACATCCATATTATAAAGATAGGTTATGAAGATGCTATTATTTTACGCTTGCTTACATTTACACTTTCCAACCCAACGTAGAAAAAACAGAAAGGCTATGAAAACGCTTTCATTTTACACTTGCAGAACTTAGTTCGTGAACACCACCAGTAGCAAGTAGCGCGCTTCTCTTACGGTAATTCTTTTATAGGGACAGGTGGACATAATTCACACAAGAATCTCGATCCCACACGTTCGAAGCCTGACGTCCTCTGAGGCTGTTCACGTCTGGAAAAGAAGTCTACTGGACGGAATATTGTAACCGATAGACATCTGCTGCCACAATTACAATTCAAATCGACCATTTAATCCACGTGAACGGTAGAAACGCGTTCGAATGCTCCTTGTGCATTTTATTAAGGTCTGCACCAGCCACGATTTTGTTCGTGGCCAGCCAGCTCTGTCCAAGCTCTGACGCGCGTCACTACATAGGAAAAGCGCGAAGGTATTAGTGTATCGTGTACCTCACGCCTTGGAAAAGAACGTGTGACACGTCATTTTTAGATGTGTGGCAGACGAACTATACTTTTTTGAACAACCATGTAAGAAAAGGTCGCACGAAATTAATTTTGAAAAAAATTGAGTGGAGTTGAAGGATGGCGGACTTCTGCGAAATGAATACACCCTTTAAACATAAACGACAAGTTTTTTTGCCAATAGTTTCTTTAATGCGGGACTCATTAACCTGGACTGTCTGCATGTTATCCCCACCCACACATTTAACCACGTAAAGATGATGATGATGATGATGATTAGAATTTATTGGCGCAAGGGCCAGATGCAGATAAAAAGCAACCCGTAACGTTGCTGGGCTAGATAAAATACGCCATTTTTTTAAAAGCTTTCGTTACAGGCTAACGAGATACACTGAATTTATGAATTGTTCCCAGATGGTCTTAGGATCACTGAGATTAGGAGCCAATAATCTAATTGTTTTGAGAGGGCCTTCTGCCAGTACATTCCTGTAGGTTTTGAACTTTGAGGCCAGCAAACAATCTTGAAGCATAGCCAGGCAGTACGCAACTATAGCGAAAAAAGAATGAAAATGGTATGTGCAACATTTAAAATAAAAAAGAAATGCGGATCCCACGCCCTGTCGCAATCAATGTAAACGAAGCTTCCTGAGCTATTTGCGTGAAATGACGATACCTGTTGGTGATATACACCGGAGAATGCTTAATATCTTCGCCATTTAGTCCAATACGTTACCTTTGCGGGCAGCACTTGCGTTTGTCTACATAGTACACAGATCACACAGCGAGATCTCTTATCTTTAGCCGTTGTTGTGCGCCATTGCGCATAGCTTGCGTGAAGATTAGCACTGTCATTGCCTCACACGGCGGATCGCATCGTGGCAGAAGTGTTAAACTCTAACTAAACAGTGGGGACTTACACGCCAAACCCATGGTCTGATTATGAGGCACGTGGTAGGGGGGGGGGGGGACTCCGGAATAATTTGACCACGTTGTATTCTTTATCGTGCGCCTAAATCGATGTGCACGAGTGTATTTGAAATTAGCCCCCGTCTAAATGCAGCTGACGGGATCGGGATCGGACACGCGACCTCTAGCATTGCCATAGCCACGAAGCTGCTGCGGCGGGTGCAGAAGTGTTGATTTAATGGGGCGACCCCTTCCGTAATGTCGTCTAGACGCCGCGGTGCTTTAATGTGTAGCAGAGCCGTACCATACCGTACCTTGGGCTTAAATTTTTCCAGTTTGTCCACAGTTGTGGCCGTGTCGAGTAGTAGTGTTTCGTCGCTTTCTTACATCACCTTATCTACCTCCTCTCTGGACTGCTGAGCGTTAGTACAAAGGTAGGTGCGGCAGCTTCTGCGGTGCTTTTGCGGTGAGCTCGCGGATAATTGCAGCAATCGAGATGGCATTATGGCGACGCCCGTGCAGGGAGCTCCAGGGGGCATAGCGGCGGTGCAGTGGAAAAGTACGAACGAGTTTCTCGTAGCACAAACGGTTTCCAGCAGAACGTGCCGCTGGAAATCATTGCTGGCGTTTCCTTGGACACCTTCCACGAACTTCAATCCGCCTATCTCAATAAAACTCTGATTAGTGTTGGAGAACAACCCTACATTCAGGGAAGCGGAGTGTGCATCAGCTCACGAGTCGTCGCACCGTACTTGTGTGGCCTTTTCCTCGCAGCAGTTGGCATAAGAATTGAGGATACCTTAAAAGACAACCGCGTTCTGGCAATATTTCGCTCCGTGCATCATTTTCTCGCGTTATGCAATACAGCAGATGAGCTAAAGCTAACCAAATGCCGGCAAGGTGTCCTGACCACTTTCCGTGATATGCATGCCATGATTAAACTTCCCCTTTAAATGCCAAAAAAAAAAAGTTAGGTGTCTTGTTTTGACCATCAGCTTCAAAAAGCAGCACATGTGCTGGAAGTACGAAACCCGCTCTTGCAGCTGGTTCCTGCCATACGTTTCCGACCTTTCCAGCAAAGTAAAAGGAGCCATCATGACCACGGGGCAACAGGCCGCCGTAATGAAGTCGCGTCATCCCGCAATGGAAGAGAGCTTCATGCACCAGGTAACCAGGCTCAACAACGCTGGCTATCCCAAAGGTATGCTTACAGCAGGTCGCCGAAGATTTGCTAAAGGACACGAGACTCCTGGGCAGCAAGGTTCGACCAGAAGAAAACATTCTACAGAAAAGGAAGGAGGTCGCCATTGTGCCTTGCTTACATGGCCTAACCAACAAGCTAAGGAAGATAGCCGGAAAGGAAGGCATCACGGTTGTAATTTCAGCACCAAACAAGGTACATTCATTGAGTGCACGAGCCAATAATGGCCAGAAAACTAAGCAATGCACAATAAAACACAAGAAGAAGCACACTACCTGCCAGACAGGGATGATAAATGATATATCCTAATCATGTAGCCGACGATACATAGGACAAACAGGCAGGTGTATAAATGACAAGCCAAGAGACCATGCAGTATCTTTGGAAGGAATCTTTGCTGGGCACCTCACTTTTTATCATCTCCAGCACCAGTGCACCGCTCAATTTCACGACATCAAGGTTTGAAAAAACAGAAAATACAAGCTGGTGCGCGAAGTTTTAGAAGTCATGGCCATTGCCAGAAGCAGGCAATGATGCATCAGTACACAATCGATACTACTAACAGAAAAAGAAAATGAACAGTTGCGCAAAGACGATATTTTATCCTAAGAGACGGACAATCGGCAAAAAAAAAAGAAAAAAGATGCATTGGCTATCTTCGGCTGTGAAATTGTGGGAAATCAATAATAAACATACAGTTGCTAGTCCGGCGTGTGTCGTCGTCCCTTTCTGTCCGTGTCTGTACCTTCTGGTGGAAACCAATTGTGATATCTGCAACGAACGAGCTCAGGCAAAGACTATTCTGGGTTTCTCGTGTTGACTTTCCTCTCTGCCGCGCTCCAGCCATGTATATACACGCTCTGGACCAACCCTGACGCGGTATGCCAGACACAGCAGCAGTAGTGTACTAACTTTTCCTAAACATATGATAAAGTTCTCCTTTTGATTGATTGATCGATCAATTGATTGATTGATTGATTGATTGATTGATTGATTGATTGATTGATTGATTGATTGATTGATTGATTGATTGATTGAGAAGTCAAGTGAAGAGGCAAAGAAAGCTTTGCTAGAAAATATTGTCAAGCCTTTAAGCACGTGCATGGAATATTCTATGTTTGCGATTACGATGAATAAATCTAGCTTGATAGGACATGAATCCATTGAATAAGTAACCAGTTGTCCGTATTACAGGACAGAATTACTGTCAAGGGGAGAGGAATGCAGGTGGTGCTGACATGAAAGAAAAGTAAAATGATGAGACGGGGAAATCTGTGGGCGTAGGTTGGGCATCATTGACACAGTGCGGAGGTTAAAGGGTAGCTGAAAGCTTTTCCAGAAAAAATGAGTGAAGAGCAGTATGGGGGGGGGGGGGTCATGGTTTTCAACCCTCTGAATTTGAATATCGCATCGAAGTTGAGCGAAAGACAGCGCAAACAGACTTCATTTCGACTAAAAGTGCAGCAGCAGAGTCAGGGCAGCTCGCGCGCCTCGTTTCCACCTGTGATTGGTCGGGCGCCTCATGACGTCAACAATGGCGTTCGTCCGGACCGACTGCTGCCGCTACGCATGAAACACGGTGCAAGGTAGTTTGGGGCTATTTTGCTAAGACGGTCATGGAAAATTTCGAGAGCTTGCGTTTCTCTGAGGACTTCGGCGTTAAGTCGAAACCCCACGAGAGCGATTTTGCGCGCGACGGGCGACGGCTTCGAGCGACAAAACAGGCCGTCGCTTGAACAGATCGCTCAGTGTTGTCGCTCGATCGCTCGTTTCTAAATATCTAGAACTCGTCGCTCGTCGCCCGGAAGTGCTATGAGCGACTAGCCAATAGTGCGAAGCCGGAACTCGATGTACATAACTCAAATACTACTGTTTGTCGCACGGAACGAGCAAACCATTGAATTTTACACGTGCAAGAATAAGAACCTAGTGCAAGACCTTGAGAAATATTTTATGCCCCTTTTTGCAGTAACGTACATCAACTTAAATTGATAAAGCACGCGTCACGCTAGTTTCGGCGCGTATATTGCTGCCCTCATACCGGGAAGTCGTCGCTCAAAGCCGTCGCTCGCGTGGAGTTCGGCTCGCAGACGACGAGTGAACGCGACAGCCATCGCCTCGCTTGTCGCTGTCACTTGCAAGATCACTTGTATGGGGTTTTTACTTTAGTCCCTACATGTACGTGTCGATTGCGATGAGCCGGCCTCTCCAAGATGCAAAAAATACTGGTACAAGCAGTGCTTTCCACGCGAACGAAGGCGAAGTGTTAGCATCTCCTTGTGTTGGAAATGTTCTTTGGCGAGTATGTTTTTTGCTAAGCTGCACTCAGCGATCCAGTGAGTACGTTTCCGGGCAAACAACTGTAGTGTTATGTTCCTGCAGGCCTCCTAGTAGAACGTAAGCGGTGATGCGATCTTAGGCGTTTGTGCGCTGTCCCAAAGCTGTCGGCAATCTGCACAGACGGTTTACACGCGGGAAACGTTTACCGGCTGTTGTAGCACGTATAGTATAGAACCTTCATCAGCGCTCCATCCGCACGCTACTCGTAACCGGCGAATTCCGCCGGCTATGTGAGATTGTCGGTTTCTCTATGTACGCGAGAGAAGGGGGAGTGCAGCGTCCTGTCGTGAGCCGGCTTTCCAACACATGCAAACTTTACACTTGTACTGCGTTATGGTAGCTGCATGCAGGCTGTTTCACAATATACGTGCGAACAGAAAATTCGCGGCGCTTGGCGATGAAATCTGCGTCAAGGGTGGGACATAAACACACCTTCCGTTCAGCGTGCTAACACGAAGGAGAACCCAAAACACGCATTATTGATAAACTCTGGTTCTAATTGTCGTCACGGAAGTGGTTAGAGCACAGCACTATTGTTCTTGAATGCTTGAAGTTCTTTCGCTTCACAGCAGCCTCCCACTTAGCTGAAAGCTTCTTGTCTTGCGGGAACTAATGGAACATCGGAACATCATCGTGGCCGCTGGTGTTCGTGCAACCGTAGGCTGCACAGAACGCCGGCATGATCGGCCTACAAGTTCAATTGATGCTGCGCACGTCAACTACCACTCCTATATACACACAAACAAGGGAATGTAGGGTTGAGCCAAGCAGATTAGGACGGCACGCACGCAGAAATAAGCACGGTCAGGCGCGGTCGCGGAGACTGCGAAGGAACGGAACACCAGTGCTGACGTCACTACGCCGCTGTTTCCGGTCTCCGCTCGCATCGTCAGCGTCAGCAGCAGCGCGCGGCGCTCGAAGGGGGGCGGGGCGGAGCTACAGCGCAATTTTAAGCGACGATTACGTCGCAAAAATCCCCTCCCCCAAAATTTTACCTGCATGGTTTATAAGGTTCCCGCTTCCGTATATGAGCGTCTTATTGAATTTGACAGACTCTTCAGCTTCCCTTTAATGGAGATTTCAGGGAAATACATTTACCCTGCAAATACCACAAGCCTGACGATGATGAGCACCGCAGTGTTACATCCTAGTATAGCAATGCTATATGTATTCGTTAAAAAAAGGTCAGCTGTTCATGCACTGGTAAGAAGAATAAAAAGAAATAAGGTGAGACATGATATGCTATACAGAACCACACGTTACCCAGGCTTTTATCATGGAAAGTCGCCTAATCATTGCCCAACAGAAGCAAGCTTTCATCTATATTTAAAGAATTTAGAAATACGAAGAACACTCTATGAAACCTTTAACCGGCCAGTTTCATCATAAAGTGGTTATTAAATATGCGCTAGAAAGCTTTGCTGGCACCCAGCAATGCGCTCCTAATACCCAAGTAGAATCAAGACGGCAGACACTCCTTTAGAAAAAATGCCTTTGTTTCTGCTTAGTACGAGCTCACTAAAAGCCTGACATGTTCTTCTGATTTGTAGAGAAATCACCCTTGCAACATAGGCCAGATCGCCACAACCATTCATGCACGAGTGTTCATTTCTTTCTTCGCCAGTCCCACTAAATAATTCTTTGAGCCATAATATCTATTAGCCTCTGAGTGGCATAAACCAGATAGCCACTGAGGCCCATTGTTTGATGTCGCCGCCTTTCCTTGACAAAACCTGTGCCGGTCAAGGAACGACACATCGCTATTAATATCTCTTTGCTGTTGTGCCGCTACATTCTTGGTACACTGGTCGAATGCATCCAGAAACTTCCGCGCTTTCTGTATGCCAGGGAAATTATATTTAGCTCGCTCTGCTAAGTACACACTTGTTACTTAGAATCCATTCTTATCCACCTCCTAACTCATGCTACAGCTCCTGCTTATAAAATTTCGAATGGAACTGCCAGATTGTGCATGAGGAACGCCAAGCTCTTATTTCTTCTGTTTTTTGTTGTTGTTATTAATATGACTTTGAAACACTGACGCATATATTTCCCGACGCAACGGCCATTTGCAAAGCTTAAGTCTGCTTATTTTTTATTGTCTTCTCGAACAAAAAGATGACAGTCTTACCTTTTTTGTACTGGCAAAGACACTGGGTACCTTTGCAGTGCGCATCTTTAACGCCTTCCTCATCGAAATTTTTGATCTTGGCGCAGATGTATCGGCAGCGTTCAGGATTGCAGGCTGCAGAGGAAAGAAAAAAATAGTTGCACATAAGGTTCACAGCTGCCTGTGAACGTGAAGTGAAACTAAGAACCAGGAAAAACACAAATCAAGAGGATTTTAGACCCCGCCATAGCAATGGCTTTCAACAAACTCGCGTCTAGTGATCACCTGAATGGTAAGCCTTCTGAGTCACTGACACCAGTAATGAATCTGTCATCTTGGAGAAACGTATAAGATGAAATGTGCAAATTGAGGCACTAGTTTTGCCTTTACACTCGACATTCAGAAATATACGCGATTTATTTTTCTGCGAGGCAGTTAAATTAACATTTTATTCCATTTCACGCACACACACCCACCCACCCACCCACCCACCCACCCACCCACCCACACACACACACACACACACACACACACACACACACACACACACACACACACACACACACACACACACACACACACACACACACACACACACACACACACACACACACACACACAAAAACACATAAACAAACAAAATCTGCGTTCTACAGTGGTTTTGTCTACACGGGAAACATTCCACTTTCTCCTCTATTTACATGGAACCTTCCGGCTGCTTCTGCGAGACCTTGTTCTGTTCCCATAAAACGCAGTTGTGATTTTCGCTGGTCCAGTTGACAGCCGGCTCCTACCATTTTTTTTTCTTGCTTTCAGATCTGGAAAGCGAAATGGGAACACTGTGGTCTGCTTGATGTGATACTCGTGCATCTTTGTCTGTGTAATCATTTCCACTGATGCCGAAATGATCAGATAGCCACTGGAAAGAGACGCTGCCAGGTAGCTTCGCCACCGGGCACGACCACACTCGTTAGCAGAGTAAAACACTGCAAACATAAGGCGCACCAGACTGCAAGAACTTAGCCCTTCGTTCCAGCTCCGACCTCTACCCGAACTTCATCGACGTGAGGCATCGCTTCTTTGCCGGCTGTTGTTAAGAGTAGCTTTCACGAAGGCTTACACCGAACTGATGGGAATGACTGACAGTGCTGCGTGCGATGTCAGTGACGGCGAAGAGAACGTGGAGCATTTATTGTTCTACTGTCCCCGATTTCAACCACAAACACCGCCCAATGCATTGTGACAATTGGATGATCGGCCCCTATCCGCGCAGGCGCCGTTTGAGCATCCTTCCCATCGCTCGTCACCCCCCAAGGCTGTAAAGTCACTAATGTGTTTCCTGAGGTGCGAATGGCATGTGCGATTGCCTTTTACTCAGTGGTGCTCTCTGCGCGCGTGCGAGATTTCACGAGGTCTTTCTTGCTTCTTTCTCTCTCTCTCTGTCATCTTTCTATTCCTCCTGACTCCTTCCCCAGCTCAGGGTAGCCAACCAGACGCTTTTCTGGTTAACATCCCTGCTTTCTTCCTTTCCTTTCTCCTCTCTCTCAATTTGAACGTTCTTGATTCTTCTTCTTCTCGTAATAATAATAATAATAATAATAATAATAATAATAATAATAACGTACGGTGCATAGGCGAACCCAAGGCATATGCCTTTTTGTCTCACCCCTTGAAAATTATTTTGAATATTTATGCGTCCACTGGCAACTGTGACACGATCCATTAACTAATCAGCCAGAAATTTGCAGAAATAAGAACTCGGGTTGTGCGAATACCACGTAGGACGAATGATGGCAAAACGTGCGTTTTTGTAAGCGCCGCCTCTTCGTCATTGCGTCATTGCCAGTATTGAAAGTACAGTTTGTGCGGCACAGCTGGGAGGCATGTAGTTTTGCCGTTCTAGTTCTCTTCCTGTGGCGCTTTTTGTACACCTCTTAGTTGAGGGCTGCACCTGCAGAACAACGAGACACCGGCGCTGCGCATTAAAGCAGCGCTGCTACTAGCGCTGGAGTAGGTCGCATAAGTAGGTCTTAACTTTAGGGCACCGCTCTAGCTAAGGGTATCTTCCAATTCTAGCCACCACTGGAGGCAATCAGCGTTGAAAGGTTAGCAACCTTGGAGCCCAAGTAAAGGAAAGCATCTGAAACACCGTGTCTGTGACTAGACGCCACCTCGAACCGAGTAAAAATAGCTAGGAAAAGCAAATATTACCACGCCATTTTAACTTTTATCGTGTGCGAACCTATTAAAAACACAACATAGCGTGCATTTAGCGCATAAGAATGAGTTCGTACGTTTTCTTGCGTGCAAATGACCTTCTGGTCAAGTTCCCAAGTAGGCTGAACAGAAGCTAAGTAGCCATCTTGTTTGGACTGCGCCGTAGCCTGCATTGTTTAATACTTCGGTGATGTCTTCGTGAAGCCCTCTTTTTGCCGGATTTGTCAGAATTTCAACGATACTTAAGACGGCCGCTGTACGCTTAGCAGTCTATTTAGCCATCTACGGCGAGTACTGGAACGTTACCTAAAAGGCGCCATTGATAACATCGTCGTAGAGATTGTACTAACTTATCGGCGGGTGCCTCTACTCATTGTAATATCAGGGTGAGAGCAGATTCGGTGCAACCTGTGCGTGTGTGTGATATGACCGAATCATTTGTCAGTCGCAAAAAGAATTTTATTTTGCCACTCATTTGCACGCCGTAATCGATAAATCACGCGCAGGTGCACTCTGCACTCGCTCGGTTCCGCGGATCAACTCTGAGTGACACCGCCAGTGTCATGATGTAAGGGCTGTTTTGTTTCGCTCGTAAATGCTCTTTGCCATAGGTCATCCACCTTTCCTAATCACATGTCCAGTATCAGGATTGGCTAGAAATTTATCTTAAGAACATTAAGAACCAGTGGGCTTCTGTGAGCGCCACCCCGATACATGCGTGCGACTCCCGTGGAACTGAAGAAACTACTGAACAGGTTCTGCGCTTTTGTTCTCGTTATGACGTTTAGCGCCGCCCTCTATGGGCCGCGTTGAACCTGTTGGACCATGACCACCTTCATGGCCATGCGCGTCGCTGGCGCAGAAAGCAACGGCGGCGTGGCTACAGTACTTGAAGTCGACAGGTCTCTGCCACTGCTTGTAGACTTGGCGTGCACCTTCAAGTGTTATTCCCTTCGCCCCGTGCAGTGTAGCCAGCCTGACGTGGGCCCTGATAATCTGCCTGCCTTTCCTTGTACACAGCTTTCCCCATCTTTCTCTCTTTCACCCTTACGAACAATCACGCGCTGTTGAACATGAAGGCTCCCCCAAACACGTTTCTCCATCTGGTAACGAACTAAAGAACACACAACAATGCTGGATAGCCAGCTGCCTACAAAAGTCTTCGTATGACATCGATTTCCATAGTGCATGGGCTCTGCATAAATTTTTATTCTGGGCTGTCGGTAATTCTCGCGTAAGAGTTTTTGTGAAGGCGGGCCAGTTCTTTTTTTCAGCATACGTACTGCTTATTACAGTGTCCAAGATGTACCGTTAAATTAGCCCTCGTGCGCTCGCTTTTTTATATACGATACGTATGCCATGCTCGATGCAAGATAGATAGAAGGAGAGAGAGAGAGAAAAGAAAGAAGAGAGAAGGCAGGGATGTTAACAAGAAAAGCCTATGGTTCGCTACTATGCGCAGGGCGAAGGGAACAGGACCGGTATTCACGAAAGGTTCTTACGCTAGAATTGTTCGTAAGAGCAAATACTAGCCACTGCAGATGCTGGACATATTATAAAAGGCAGATGGCCAATGACAAAGATCACTTGCGAACGAAAAGCTTTTTCAGTATGGACCCAGCTGAATAGAAAGAATGAGAAAGAGGAAGAGATTGAATGTGAACACGTGTGCGGACCGCACCACGCAGTGAAAGGCGCTCGCACAAGCCAATCGTCTTAAAAAAAGCGCAAAAAGTGCTTTTACTGCCTCCTAGGCCGATGATCGGTGGGGTCGGTGCTCGAGTAGTGTCTGTACGCTCAGTGCACCGTCATCTAGTAGTCTCAATGCATTGGACATTAATTGTCTTAGTCGAATTGAGGACAGTGGCGCAATAGGTGGTCTGTGTTCTCCTCACAGGCCACAACCATCACATCCAGGACTGTCGGCCATTCGAACTGATGTTGAAGAAGCTCTCATGAAAGTAAATTCCAAACACAACATATACCTACAGAGAAGTTTTACCCAAATGTCCTGGAAACCATCGAAAAGAAACCTCGTGGCCTTCTTTCTTTCTTTTTTTTAATCGTGGTCAAATTTCATATGTGCCAACGTCAGTTGGTACTGAGTTCCATGCCGGAAGACCGATACATTCTATAGCTGGCTTTCAGTTGCAGAAGTTGGTACTCAAGTGAACGCATAAATCAAATGTTCACTTGCGCACAGTAGTTTGAATGTATACCCAGAAGGCGGAGTGTTGCTAGCTGCAGGCGGACCTAGCCTTGCAAAAGTTTGCTGCAATCGGTCCGCCCGACTGTCACTCATCAAATGGGCCTTGGTGTGAAGTCCTTCACAGATCATCAGGTAACATAGCAGCACGCGGTAACATAGTGAACTTGACACGGAGCGCCACAGGCTGTGCGGCATCCATTCCATGCCTTAAAGCTCGCTGATGCTTTCTTTGTGTGTCTTCAAATTTATTTATTTATTTATTTATTTATTTATTTATTTATTTATTTATTTATTTATTTATTTCCTAATACTGTAGGCCAGTAGGCCCATGGGGAAGGAATGGGGAAGGAAAAGCAGGGGGTGCAACCAGACGCACATTCGGTTTGCTAGCCTTCGCAGGGCCAAGGTTAAGAAATGAAAAGAAAGAACAACGATCACTGTGCAGCTGCGGATGAAGTGGCGCGCTTCGTGTATCTAAAAGCATACAAAAAGTATCCAAAGGAACTCGACTCTAAGCCTTGCGAGAACCTTCGAGTTCAGCAAGCTTTAGCAGCAAAGTAGGTAGAAGTTGCCATCGCGATATCAATAAAAGCAAAATAAAAACTGCATCACGATGAAATATGGTGCGCGGAACATTGAGGGCTACGGTCCGCCCGGCACTCTAAACCGCCAGAGTGCTGCACGAAGAACCAATGCGAATGCCACGGAGAAGTTTAGGCATTCGACAATTTGCCACAAAATGCGCTCGTAGACACGCTACGTATTCCATCGAATACGCTTTCCTCAATACTCGGAAAGTGACGCTTTCTGATACCAAATGCGTTCCGTGTTTAAAAAGAAGAGCGTTGGAGGGCTCCTCTAAAATATTTAAGACCAACGATGCATATGCTGGTACAGGTTATGAGACCTCAAACGACATTCTGAATTCGCGATATATCGTGGCAAATAATGTGACTCTGAACGACAGGGTGCTCTCGGCGGCGCCGCTGAGCCGCTGCTCTGGCAACTCGTTTAGCAGGAGCCGCAGACGAAGCATTTCCACCGGTTGCGTCGCGCATTGTTCCCAAAGAAAGCGTGAACATGGGAACGCGTGGCTCGCGCGGAACACATTATCTAGAGGGGGCGGCGCCACAGGCGATTTAGCGCATGCGCAGTGGGTCCGAAGCCCGCGCCAGCGCTGTTTCCGCGCTGGCCGCATGCGTGGTCGCTGCCGAGCCGCAGTGTCACTCCGCTTTCGCCCTCCCCCTTTCGCCATACCCTCCTCCGCTTTCCGCCTCATCATCTCGCTGCACCCTCCTCTCCGCTATTCTCCTCACGCCTCTTCGCTCTCGCCGCTTTTTTGCATTCCCCACTACGCACTACGTTCGCTTTCATCTTTCGTTGTGCTCGTTCGCTCGGTTACGCTGACGCTCGCCGCTGGAACGGGCGCCTAAAGGCCCAACCACACGCAGCCCGGGATACGCGTCTCGCTACGCGTACACGTAAGCGTACGCGTCTGCATGCGCGTACGCGGGTGATGAAGGGAAGGGCGTCCAGCCACACGATACGCGCACACGTGCGCGCTTCGCTGCGCGTAGCACAGGGCTGACAGACCAGCGGCCCAGCGATGGCGGAAACGGTCGTCTTTGGCTTTGAGAAAAGTTTATCTTTAATTTTATTATGGCTAGCCATGTTTATTTAGTTTATCAATGTTAGAGCTAGTACATTGTTTTTAAGTTGAGAAATGCACGCTGTTCGTATCTATACATCCTTATGGCAAGAAAAGCTACATCAATTATAGCGTCTGCTTGCTCACAACTGCAGCTGACATCTGCGCGCGACCACGCACGACGTTGCTGCCGAGCTCTTGCTTAGCCGCTTGCTTCGCCGGCATCAGCGTTCTCTCCCCGCAATGTACCACATGAGAAAGAAGCTTTTGCTGCTGCTGCTCTTGCAAAGGCGGCGGGAGCGCAGAAAGCGTCTGCGGCCTCTGCGGCTACGTTGGTAGGTCCGGCCAGTCTTTCAACTGCGTGAAGAAGAAGGACCTTACGGCTGTGAGTAACTTCTTTCCTTTCGATGATCTACAGTGGTAGAACTAGGATCCAGTGTTTGGACATGGGGACTTATCTTCGTTAGGACAGCAATTACTTATCAGCGTTTTTAAGTGCGCGCATAAGTGAAAGGGTTAAAGTAGTAATGCGGGGATCGTACTCGCAGCGCGAGAACGCCCAATTCGCAGAACAGCATCGCGTCGTCGGTGCAAGGTTCGTCCAGGTTGACAGCACCGATCGAAACGATAACGTGACGTACGCGAACAGGGGGAACGACAAGAGCAGGGTGTAGTTCGGAAAGCGCTAAAGCATAGGCGAAGATCGGGCTGATTAGCCGCCGGAAGCATACAGATAGTATATTGGATACGTGGTGACGACACCTCACGACGTTTCAACCGCCGTCTGTCTAACCCGTGTATGCCGTACGACATACGGTCATTAACTTTTCAGCTTCAGAGGGGAAGAAGCGCTTGATTCTATTTAACAGACAATCTGTAATACTAATTTGGAGCTCCCTTCATTATTAACAGTAGACCATACTGTTTACACAGAGCTTGTGTAGCACCCTCTTGCACAAAATTTGTAAGGATTAAGTTTTGTAATACATCTTCTGCTATTCGATATTTTATTTGATGTCCAGATTTTTTTCTCTTCATTTGATTCGATTCTAAATCTACTTTTCGGTATTAGCACACACCCTACAAAAAGCTAAGGACTGCTAGTTATATTTGTGCCATTAGTATAGCACATAGATTCAAGAACACTTTTTTACACATGCTGATTGTCTTATATGAAGCTTGTGGACGAGATACGATTTCCTATATTTTCTGTCTCTCAGAAGTGTGACTGTAGAATATGAAGTGTAATGTAATTAAATTGTGACCTGGGGGCAGGTTAAAATTCTGTGCGACTAATTTCGGAAGTTTCTTGGCAGTGGCCGCACGATTTTAATGTACCGTTGACTGGCTCTCCTGTTTTGCCGAACCACTGTTTGTATTCAAGCACATAAACAAAGCAGGGGGTAAAATTAATGATGGCAAGTGGCTATACGTGTGTGTCAGTGAAAAGTGTACAGCTCCTGATACCTGCGCGTGTATGTGGGCAGGGCATGGTCTTGCTGCCAGGCAATGCACCATTTTTTACAGATGCAACGGATACGTCAGGATGACCACGGATTTTTCTACAAGTTCTTTCGCAAGGCGCCGCAGCTCTTGGACAAGCTATTGAGCTTTTTAGCAGAGGACCTCACCCGGCAGCACCACATTCGAGAAACCCCTGGAGCCTGGAGAACGACTTGCTGTAGCATTGAGGTTGGTAAAGGACAGTTGCCCCTAGAGTAATAATGTGCGATTGGAGGAATACAGAACACCGTTTCTTTGTCATTTAATGTATCATTTATTTTATTTTATTTACATATTACTGCCCGTCGCCTTTTGGAAGCCAAATCAGGAAGGAGTCACAAAACATTGAAGCAAAACAAAAGAAAGAAGGAAACGACTGACAATGAGCGTGCATAAAAAATACTAATACATAATAATAATATATTAATAATCAACCTTATTTCTCTCTTTCCACAGAATACAGAATTATACACAACTAACTATTTATTAACTCATAAACAAATAAAAAAAATGGGACACGAAATGCTGATACAAAACGAGAAATAGTAATGATGGTAGTGACAATGCGCGTGAAAAGAAATACAAGAAAAAAATGATCACAGAGACTGAAAGTTTCCACTTACTGCATCACCAGTGTAACAGTTACGGCTAACTCTAAAAAAAACTGCCATCGACTGGCATCGCACAAAAGCTACCTCAGTGCTTTTGACCTTGCGCAACCTGTAAAACATGCACTGAGGTATGCTTGCACATGTGGTATTAAACAAAGGTGGTAGCTAACCTACACAAATGAATTTTGATCGTATGTCACCCGAAAAGGGCCCCCACAGCCATGTAAATCATTGTAAAGAAAAATCATGTCATCATAATTAGTATTCAAACAATTGAGACATGCGTACTAATTTTTTTTCAACTTGCATTCAAGCTACTTGGCATCCCGGTACGACATAAAAGACGTTGCCTTGACTTACTGTGTGGGGATTGAGGCGGCTAGACTCTGCAGTGGTGTGTAAGTCATATAGTGGCGATCGTGCCGGCAAAGTATTAAACAACTGCAGAACAGCACGACAGCCGCAGAAATTTCTTACATTTTTTTCAGCTTAAGAAATTTTTTAAAGCTCACATGCTGTTCCCGGCTCCCGTCAGGTAGCCAGCCCTGCTTCCTGCCAGTGAAGCAGGGTCATACGTATAAATGTCTCATTTACACACTGCCTTCAATGTAACTGATTACGTACAAAGACTTTGGCCAAACATCCAATGCAGAACATGCAAAACCAACTCTGGAACTGAGCCACGGAACACAAAGAAAAAAAAATGCAAGGAATGTGGCTTGTGGATGGTAGTTGTGGTAGACTTAGAGGTTGTCTATGTTGGCAGTGAACCTCGCCTCCTGGCTATGTGGTGGCAAGACTTTTCCTTTTCTGCTACCTCTTCTAATAATAATAAAACAATTTGAAAAATGCTTGCGCTGCTAGAACGCCCCGACAGGCTTTACAACTTGCAGCATATAACTGAAATTTTCAATGGGGTCTGGTTGAAGGTTCATTACATTTCTTTTTATTTACAGGCATGTACAGGCATCTCTACATGCATGCATGAACTCTACATGCACAGGTGGTGAACTCAAAAAGGTTCATTGCTGCAAGACAGGCTGAATGAGTAAACACAGATGAAAGCGATAAACATCTGTCTTGCAACAACAAACCTTTAGTTGCAAGTCAGTGCTTCTTTATCGTAGGTGTGTTGCTAAAACATGTTCAAACATCTCTACAGCAGCAATGGCCAGCCAACCCGGCCCACAGATATGAACTTTATGAAATTCTTGAATACCGCACAAAAATATGGATACAACACAATGTAAAATGAACAAAAAAGAAGAGCTGAGGGGCTTTGACATGACAACAACAGACAACGAAACGTATATAAAGCATAAAGGAAAATAACTCATTTTATTTGTAATGTCAACATCACAAGGAGAAGGGAAATGAAAGTGGACAAAATATAACTTGCCACTTGTGGGAGCTAAAACCAAAACCAATTGAGCTGGAGGCTATACCACCATCAATTTCATAGAATGTTTATGTGTACTAGATTAGGCTCTTGGAGTGTTCTTGCACGAGTAGCGTTGGATAACACTACCAGGGTGAGATCTAGTACATGCACATTCAGGCCCAAGAAAGTTTTCAGAGGGATAGCCATTGCTGCAGCTCTACTGGCAAAGAAATGCAAACATAATTCAAAGGTTGTGGGTTAGTCTCCCATTAGTGGGAAGCTACCTTTTCATATACTTTCATTTTCCTCCTTATTTTTCCATTTCGATATAACGTAATTAAATTCATCAATGATTTCCTTTGTTTCATTGTCTCTTGGCTTTATTATACAAAAAGTATACATTAAAAAACATTAATCTTTGAATTACTCTCCTACTTGCATCAATTTAATTTTCAAGTCGAGATGCCTATCCTCACTGACCTCTCTAATGTGTTTGAGCAGAGAGAGGGGAAAAGTTCGAGGTCGTCCTGTGGTTTGCATCTTTTGATTGCACTTGAAACATTGCCTAATTCCTCCAATATTAACTGACTCTAATCTTTCTTTTTCCTTTTCCTCCCCCTTGACTTTGCTTCAGAAGCAATGCTTCCTAACGTATCCAGCCTACGACTGCCTGCTGAAGCCAGCGATGCTTCTGACTGCGGACTGCTGTGGTGTGCCTCAGAATCCTCAGGAACCAGAACTTCTTGAAACATCGGTGATTCAAGAGATTCCAAAATGCCCTGAGACTCCACAGACTCATGCGACACCGAAGACAGAGTCGATGCTGGCGCTTGTGACTCTTCACTTGACGGTGATGGCACTTCAAGTGTTGCCAGATCGGAAAACTGGCACATTTTTTGTTAAGATGTCTGCAGCACTTCCCTCCTCACTCGATGGGGGCACTGGTCGAAGGTTGGCGGACATCCTGCATGTGAGCGTAATAAGGGTTGCACATACTGTCAATGTGTAAATAATGTGCCAGTCTGGATGCAAAAATATATGAAGGCTCACATCCGTCCACATTTGTTTTAGTGTGTGATTTTATTAGAGTACACTGAAGCTCTGAATCAGTTTTGTAGGGACAAAAGTGGCTTGCCTACACAACCAGAATGAACAGTTTCTGCATGCGCGTAAGTGTAGCTTTTGTATCTTTTTCTGTTTTTGCTTGTGATGCATTTAAGCAGTTCTTACGAGATCTGCATGCCTAAAGCTTAGTGATTACTTCTACTCAAAACAGTGCATGATATTTGGAATGTTTCAGTTTTGAAATAATTAGTAGGAAGCATTCCACTACATTTACCCAGTAAAACCACTTAATAAATTTCATGTTGAAAGACCTATGCTTGCACTCTCTAAACATAGAGTAGTAGTACTGTTAGGTCTTGCTTTAGTATAAGGCTCTCTCCTGTTCTAGTTTTCCTACTTGAAACGTTCTTAGCTTGTAACTTTGTTTTCCTTTCACTTGTTTGTAAACTTCATCTCATTCTAAACTGTTTTTCTTAACTGAATGTACGTCTACACACAGTGTGAAGCTGTGTACGTAGTAGTCAGGGCATTTGTTGTTTGTATTTAGGAAGTTACGTCTAATAATGTTTGTCTTCTTGCCATCTGCCTTGTAAAGGGTGTTTTGGCCCAGCAAAGCTTACCTTAGCGAGCAAACCCTTCCAGAAGGTTTCTTACAGCCAAGCTTTTTTTGCCTCTTCTCTGGACTTTCCTACCGCTGCTCCTACTGTCTTGCCAAATAGCTCGCCTCATACTGATATTAACCATTGTCATCCCAGCTGACTACTGGCTACTATATTGCACGAGTGACCAGTACTGGACATAATGCAAATACCAATTAGAATAATGTAACTAGATCGTGGTTTTAGCATGTAAAATTTCAATAATCATTTTTTGCACAGTGCGAATGTGTTAAACTGAATGATCTAGTCCTTTCTTGAAAATTTTGCTAAGCAGGAACAGCGTTCTCCACAAACATCGTGAAAGCTTCGCTTAAACCAGTAACCAAAGCACCTGGGATCTGCAGAATAACCGCAGGCTGATAATTAGGTAAGGACACTGCTGAGCAGACACAAAAAGAATTATCAGTTACACAGCTGACAATGTCGTCAGTACTATGGCGCATTTATTCCTACAGCATGATGACACTGAATGAATCCCTAAGCAAGCTAGGTAATATTTGAGGGTCTGTGATGAAGCACCAATTTGCACACTGCTGGCAAGCAACAAAATGCAAAATTAAAACTGTGCATTGAAGTGCCCAAGGTACACATGAATATTGCAACATTCAATACTCAGTTAAATACTGGCCATTGACTTGCACGCTGCCTTCTAGGATCAGTGCACAGAATAAAAAAAAAAAACTACTTGCATGTTTTGTGTTTTGTTTTTGTGTGTGCATCATGCAAGCCCTTTTCTTTTTATTCATCCTGCTAATTTGTATGTGATATTCTCTGTACTTCTGTCTTATGCTTTATTGTTAGGTTTTTAAGTGCTATTTTACTTGTTATTTTGTACCTGTATTTCTGCTTTCTCTGCTCCCCACTGCAAAGCCAAACTGGCTTTGTGGGTACCTAAATAAATATACAAAGCTATTCTTGTACTGCTTGTATGTCCCCTTACCGGATCACATTTAACGAAATATGCGATAATCGGAGCGGCGATGCAGCACAAATATTTTATCGCCAATTAGACAAAGCTGAATATAATGCATACTGTGCGTCGACTTGCTTGTGTAAGCACAATTTTGAGTCGATTCCCATAAGTGCGGTGCATTGCCAGCTATAATACAAACATACGGCATCGCCGGTCAACTTGGTAAAGGGAAAGCACTAAAATCCCGTGTTTCATTTTTAACACGCCGGCGAAGGTGGAAACTTCAAGATCACTTACGGTCTACACTCCATTGTGTAGCGCAGAAACATCATCTGGTCGAAAAACAGCCAGATGACGTCGTCGTGAACGTCGACTGGCACGGCGCGGCTCTTTTCTTTCTGAAACGTCTTCCCAGGCGCCGAACTTTATTCCCCAGGGACTTCCATCACTTCTGCAGCGCTGTGATAACGTCATCTGCACAGATGAAACGCGTTTTCGACATCTGCGAGTCGGCTGATGAGAGAGGCAGCTTATACCAGTGCCACACAGCTAGGCTTTCGATGGCGATCGAGCGCGATCAGATTTCTCGATCACGATCGGTTCTACGCAGATTGCGCGGTACAGGCAATCGTGATCACAAAATCCGACCCCGATCGGGCTCGATCGCGATTGAAACTGCTCCGCTATGACGCCCGTACAAAATTCCGAGCACTCACCTGTTCGGCAGCGTTGGGCATGACGATCCACGACCACCTCGTCAAGTGCTTGTTCTAGTGGCGCTTGTGTTTCGCCTGCTACCAAAGCGCCGGTCGAGCCTCAACGCAGGCGATCAGCGCTTCGTTGTTGATCGCCTCCATAGCCTCTGTGCTCTAACGACACGAAACCAGCAGCGACTCCCGGCATCTCCGCACGATTCTGAAACTTCAACAACCTTTCCGAACCGCCGGAAGTGTACATGCGGCCCACGTGACGTCGGTGCACAAGCTGCCATTTCCGTCGCGTACGCTCAAAAAGACGCCCAAGATCAAGACCTCCTTGACGCGCGCGTTTCCTGCGCGTCTGCCCTCTCTAGACGCGTAGGACAGGCGCGTACGGCCTCGCAGACGAGTGACGCGCAGCCAGGCGCGCACGATTCACCGCGTGTGGTTGGGCCTTAAGAGCTGCGCTCTTAAACATTGTTGTTGTTTTAAAGTGAGAGTATCTGGGTATTAGCTGAAGGGAGCCAATGTGGGGTACAATCAATAAGCGAATAAACAGTTGTCAGGAATGTGAGAGGGAACACCGAATTCCTTTTTGCGCCAGGATTTACAAGTGACGTTCGCATTCGAATCCGACCATGTTAACACGCAAGCTGCCGTTTTTCCTTTGAACGTTTAGTTTCATTGATCGTTTCTACGACGGGGACATGTGTGTTTAGTTACTACAGTATCTTGACAAACATTTGATGCTCTGGTTCTTTGTGCTCGAGGGGGTGCAAAGCCATCCATAATATGGGGAAACGTTCAGTAGTTTTCACGTCTTCGTGTCATAATACCTATATGTGGTGCCCCAGCAAACTTTGCGCCAATGTTTAGAAATATTTGAGTCCACTGTAGCTGGACGCGGTGAAGATAAGGCTTTCGGCCACTCTATGGAACAAATCACGCTTTTTTGCATACTCTTCATTTACGTAATTGGTCAAGAATAAATAACCAACTGCGCAGTGTAAATTTACAAAAAAAAATTCCAATGAGGAAATTGTATAGCGATCTAGGGAGCGTCCAGGCCAGCAGCATTTAAAATCGCGCCTCTATGGCAAATATTTTTTTTATCATAAAAACGAGATACATGAAAATTTCTACGTGACTACGTGTTTGCACAGTGCAATCGCAGTTCTTTCAATTATACTATGCACAAATGAACAGCGCTTATAAGAAAGTGAGGCGCCACAGAAAACTTGACAAGGCGGTGAAGCTTTCAGGTTCGTCACTTTGTTTTCCCGTTACCATCAACGGCCGCGTATATTGTTTTCGTTACTGGAACCTGTGCCAATCGCTGGCGTGAATTTCAAAGCCAATGCCTGCGTCACTACCATGTTATTTTTTCAGCGGCACGGCGCTAGAGGCTTCGCTGCCGCTTAAATAATGATCAGACACACCAACACATCAAGCAGTCTTGCAGATTAGCTTCATCAAAAGCAGCAGTTTATACTCCCCTGCATAAACAGTGCATCAGTCGTCCTTGTTTGTTTTGTTTTTGTTTTTTGCACCGAAGTTGTATGTTGCTAGGATCTGAAAAGTCTTGCGTCCGTCTGTCGAGCCACGTCGACAGAGAAATTTTCCCCGTACGAATAGGCAGTTTTAGTTGGCCGTCCGCAACCACTCACGTACAGTCGCGATCAATTCGAAGGTGATCGCGCGAGCACCGACCGGCGGGCCTTCCAAACAGCATAGCGGCCGATTTCGGAACTGCGAAGATAAAAATTCGCTGCCTTCTTACCCTTTTATGCTCTTCCAGGCTGCTACCGTCACCCCCAAGACTAACTTGCCATTTTTTGTTTTCCCTTTCATGGCAGTGATGTGTGTGCGTCGATGTCGCATGCATATCTTGGCTAACAATGACACCTCTGTGCAAAAGCTGATAAAGTAATCGAAATGAATTCGCAGGTTGTTTCGTGAAGGGTGACGGGAGTGACATCTGCTCAGGGAACAGCAAAAGAAAGAGAAGGGAGCTATCTGATGCTTCCCTCTCGACTGACGGCGATGACGTAATGTGGCGCTGCTCCTAGTTTTGGTCGCCGCTCGAGCGATCACCTTCAAATTGATCGCGACTGTACGCAGCGCTCGAGGTTGCGTGTGCGTAGCCGAGCGTGCGCGCACGCGACGGCAATAGTTGGCCGGACGCAAAAGTGGAGAAGGGGATTGCTGACTTGCACGCGCAGGAACCAGTAGTGTGCTATTCAGCGCCGCCATATGGCACCTTCTGAAACTGTGTACCCAGTATCAGCCGCCACGAAGTCAAAACCACAAGCCGGAGTCGTATCTTCGGCAAGAGCGATATCGAAAAATGCGCTCGGACACGCGAGACCATTCGAGAACGTCCCGCGAAGCCCACTGAGCCTGCAGCGGACGTAACGCAGCTTTTCAAAAGCTGCGGGTGCACGCAAGATATCGTGCGTGCTCCTGCGTGGTGCGCATGCGCACTGACGCCTCCGCGGATTTGCCGCGTACGCAGAGCTGCTGCGGACGCCCAACTAAAGCTGCCTAATGTCGTTGTGTCTCGTTTTCTTCTGACGTAGCCATCGCCCTAGCGACGTTATCAGCAGTGCGGCCCAGCACACACGTCTGCACACTCGGCGTGCCCTGCGATGGGTAACGTGTAGGTCGAGGCGCCCATGTTATCAGCTGCTCTCTTATGTACGAAGTACAGAAACGCCGTCTGGAGCGTCGGCGGTAGCAGCAGCGGCCATCGGAGGCATGCATTATCAAGATCAGCGTAAATGTGCGGCGGTGGCGTTGCGGCAGTATGTGCAATCGGAGTGTGTGCAGCAAGTGCACGTGTGCGGAATGATTTAGACAAATAATGGCTACGTGGGCGTCTCGCCCTACACGTTACCCATCGCAGAGCACGCCAAATGTGCAAACGCGTGTGCCGTGCAGACGGAAGATGGGACCGTCGTGGCGACAGTATACATCCCTACGGCTACGTCCAAAGAACACATCGTGACCTTCTTAGTAGACGCCTTTGGTTGGATCTCATCTGTCGAAGACAAGTCGATCGTCATAGTGGGGGACTTCAACGTCGCCATTGTGCGCCCCAACGGCAAGTGGATCGTCTCTTACTTGTTGGAACGGTTTGGAATTGAGTGCAAGGTGGACGTCAACGTGCCGACCATGCGCCACTGGTCGTGTATAGATTTAACCCACGGCAAGAACATGCCTAGCATCACAGTACAACCGATCGCGGTGCACAACGAATGATAGAAAATAAACGACGATAACAACCACGAACTTACGTGTATTTATTCAATCAAATATCAAAAATTATAGAAATCAATGTAGTTATCACACTAGTCATTCCTATCCAACTTCGCTTGTTATCCTTCTTCACAGAGTGGAAGGGCACTAAGTATATATATATATTTTTTTTTACTTTCTGAGCATGCCAGAAAGAAATCCTGTCAGATAGCTTTTACAGATACCGGAAATTTAGACCTTTTAATCGGGCGAGGAAAGAACGGCGCGCGGCGAGGCTTTCCTCCTCTCTGGCTTGTGCGAGCTGGAGCGGCGCTGCTTGAATGCGTTGCGTTCGCGTGCCGTGGAAGGATTTCAAGTTGTTTGATCTTGTTGTCTGCGAAATTTACTACACCAGTTCATACAAGGTCATCGGAGAACTATTGTGTGTCCTTTCGGTGCAGCGGTAACTACAGTGAGCGTAAATTTCTCTTGGCTGCGCAAATATGCGCCGTGCATTATCAGCCGCGGTGTGTGTACGTGTTATGCACTATTTTGCATTATGTGATTTTCACATGACGAAGGGAAATGGTGCTTAGGAATTGCCAGCGCGAACTGGAAATCCTTCACACTATCTAATAGCTTGGGGCGAGCACCGAAAAATAAGAGTGCTCGTGCATATGGCCAAACCAATGCAACCCCTCAACATCTAAACACCAATTGTTATAAGACATTTGCGTCAGCCACCGGCACCATTCCCACGAGTTTCAAGTCTAGTAAACTTGAAATCACTGTGCTGTTTGTACGTTAACCTCCTGTATGAGGCCGATGACGTTGCTCAACACAGCAATCACTGCAGTTGGTGAAATAGCATGATACATATAAGCTTTGTGCTCCGGCATTGCCTCTCTGCCCAATAAAGCAGTGATTCCGAAATGGGGTAGCTTAAGGACACTGCGAGTGCCTCGTAGATGACGGGCCAAACAAGACCAAACAAAAAGAAATGAGGTTTTCATCATCTTCTTTTGCGTAAAAAGAAGAAGAAGCAGGGCGAACGCCGCAAGAAGACCTGGAATCGTCATGCTGCATGCTTAGTTCATGCACTATATAAAACAAATTTCTTTGACCCAGCATCTACCACTGCTTCGGACGCCCGCGCAGTCCACAATCAGTCGCCTGACCACTCGACAAGTGTGATTCACACCACACAATATGCTGTCATTCTAAACCTAAACAATTTTATTCGTAGGTGAAAATCTTGTCTAACAAACGAGGTAGTGGCGCAATGTCTCTACCGGTAGCAATTCGAACGCTTCTGAAAGTCAAAAGCACATGTACTGCGTGGCAGAACGGTAATTACACTGTTGGAATGGTCATATATATATATTAGCGAAGCTAATTTTAAGGAACACAAAACTGATCTCCGAGACTGATTGTAGGTTCAAACACGTACGCACACATCACGCTCGGTGCTCCCTTCGCCTCAACGCCATAGGAACTCCGGCCAGGCTGACTTACATTACTTCAGTGCGTCTCATAGAACTATTCCCCATGTAGAAGACGCCATATCATACTAAATATATATAGACCGCGCCACCAGAGACAGCTACGAGAAACTGTCACATAGGGTACACCTGGCATCCAACACGGAACGCTTGCCCAATCCAGAATGCCGATTGCCCAAGGAACGCGCCACTGTCTTCGCAATATGGCAGCGTCCATGAAAAAAAAAGGTCTATATGGCTGTGAAATAATGGAGGATCATTGAGCACAACTCATATACTTCTATAGCGAGTGGTGAAAAAGCAAGTGCTAAACCACGGCGTGATTACACGTGGAGCGTAGAAGAGGACCACAATGAAGCGTCCATCGCGATCGGACCACGTGTGCGCATACGTGGCACAATCAGGGACGCGCAGACGAAGACTGCGAAATACAGCAACGGATGCCACCGTCACTGGGCCACGTGTGCAGGTGCACATGAGTGCAATGGTCCGATCAGGGATGACTTGGGGGTGCTTCGACGGCGCGTTGTGCTATGATTGGGCAACGTGTGCGGAAGGTGCGCTCGAAAAGAATCAGTGGCGAGAGAAGAGGCCGGCGAAGACGTAAGCTGGAAAATGAGACAGTGGCTATTAGCCAGGGACATCGGACGTGGCGGACGCCCCTGGAGATTCGACGGGCCGCAGTCGGCGACCAAGGCAGCCAGCCGGGCGCCACTGAACACGAGTTGGGTCCGAGGACGCATGGCTTCCCGGTGTTACCAGGAGCCCGCTGACAAGATTGAGTGCGGCTGCGCGAGCGACGAGCGATGTGCACCCTGCCCGGGTCTGCGTGGCTGTCTGGTACAGCCGCTAGGCAATCCTAAACCGCGGCCCAGGTACTCGAAGTCCCCGCCCACGTCTCCGCCACCCGCTACTGGTACAACCTCGAGCCATCGCAAGCCATTAACAGCTAGACCCTGCTCCAACAGCATTATAAACGCCGCACTTAGTGAGTCGACGCGACGGACTTGGCGTGAGAGCGTCGAACTTTTTGTGGACTAGTAGGTCGCGCGAGCTTCAGTACAGGTTAGTGCTTGAAATAGGAGTGCGTTGAACTTTTTAGCGTGTAGAGACCGCGCGAAGGCTTTACTAGTAGCCGTGAGCTCTGTTTACACCAAATGTGTTGTGTCGGCATGTCTGCGTCAATTCCTTTTCTGTCTAGTTAATGTATATGCACTTCTTTATGTGTTTTGTCATGACTTGTCTGACTCCTGTGTCTCCTTCTCTACGCACCGCACGTGGGCAAGTGGGACGAACGTCCGCTGATTTTTCACATCTCCATTTTACAAGTTCTTTTTTTATTTCTTGGTTGGCGCATCATAGCTGCAGTTGCTTTCGCGCCGTCAAACCCTACATAACTAACTAATCATGTAGTTCTAGACCAGGTCTTAACATTTGAAGCGGCGTGAGATATAAACTTCTTACATTTTACTTTTATGATGTCCCATTGATCCGGGCGTTGTGCTCTAGCGTGTTGCCTCTGTTTTCTGAAAAAGACAAAACAAGCCCGATATAGATAAATGCAAAGAGAAAATTAGGAAACAACTTTCTAAGACTATGTCTGGCCAAACAGCTTAGAGTGCAATGGCCGTTTCCACGGTTTTAGGAAACTTACACTATTAGTTATTGCTCCTAAACCAACCAGCTGTAGTTACCTTCACACTAACTACATCTCTTGCGTTGTATATCGCGCGGCGCCTTGGCACCTCAGCATCTACTGTATGCGCTGGACAGGGAATTGATTTGTCTATACATGCAAAGTATATTGGCAAATTACGTGAAGAAACAGAAAGAAACACAATTAAAGTCGTCAATTGGGATGAAGTTGACCGGGACGAGCGAGCATCTAGAATAGACCCATCGTGACTGGACCGTCATCTCAACAGTAGATATTAACGGCAAGTACCATCGCTACAACTATAAATGAAGAACGGTCAGCGCCTGATGTACGCCTCCTAAAGCTCTGGGCCTAGCCCCACCAAGCCGAGCGGTACGCTAATCGCATGCTGATACAATAGCATGCACATACTTTGGAAAATCGTATCAAAGCACAAAAGCAATTGGTTTGTCTGCTGTGGTGATAATGATGTGAGATCTTCAGCTATGACACCAAGAACAACTTATCACGCACTTTTGGGTCGATGAAGCAACGTAATCAGATTTTATGCATGTGTAAGGGCACTGTTAACATATGCGGCGATATTGATGCACATAACGTTAGGTGGGGAAGCAATCACTCGGACCACCGCGAAAACATGCAGCGCAATTCTGTCGAGAGGAGTGGTCTATGTCTGTTAAACGACGACTCCGAAACATTCTTACTTGGGCACAACTACTCTAGTGGTCTCGACCTTGCGTAATATTCAGGTTATCTCGCAAGTGCCATAGAGTGGAGAACAGATGGGTAAACAAGAGGAAGTGGCCAGTTGTAATGCAAAAGGATAGAAATTTGGGCGAGTTGGTAGAGTAACATGATTATGTAATGTAGCGCGAAGTGACACAGCCAGAGACTAGAAGCAGACAGGACGAGCGCTCGTCCTGTCTGCTTCTAGTCTCTGTGTCACTTCGCGGTACAGTTGAAGAAGTGGCCACTTCCCAATACTTATCCGACATTCTTGATTACGCAGTGCGCCGCCGTGGCGAAGTACTAAAATAACAAACTCGCAAGCATTCAGATTCCATGCGACTCGGCAAGCAGACACATTAGGCGATGTCGAAATCCTTGTTTCGCTTATACAAAATAGCGTAGACCTCACACCCAGTATTCTTCCTATTTCAAACGCTTCTGCAGGCGTAGATTCAGCATATTAAAACTCAGATGTTCGACGGAGGCGGAGCGAAAGTACCGGCAGACGGACCGCCTCCACGTGTGCACACACACTCAAAATACCTACTCCACGAGGCGCCGTGAACTTCAGAAGCTTATCAGAAAGCGGTGGAGAAAACTCTGCTCCTAATTATCTCCTTTGAATCCACAGCCGAAGTTGTGGAACGTTATAATGTACTTTAATGGACCGGCGACACAGCAATAGTCATTTAGAGCTCTAGCCTTAGTAAATAACGTTTCAGAAACAATTACTAATACTTTTTGCCAGATTATAGCGCGTCCAGGGAGCGCTTTGAACACACCAGTGTTTCAGAACTGAGCCGCAGTAGTCGAAGCACGGTAGTCACCTACCACTACAATGAACACAACTCGGAAGACACGTCAGTCATTTTCTATCGAGGAACTGAAATGTGCGCTTGACGCTTCTCGTAAGAAGACTGCCACACGCCCAGACCTACGGTGCTTTAAGAAATCTTGGTCCCACCGGAACATGCATCCAGTTGAATGTGCTCAATAATATTTGGATCTCAGAAAGCCTCCCAGCTTCCGAGGAGACCGCGAGAGTAGTTCCAGTTTTGAAGCCTGGCATGTGCATGTCACCGTTGTCTTTGAATTAATTTCGTTCAGTAAGCCTTACACGCTACCTCTGTAAAATAATAGAGAAAATGAGTGATGCCAGGCTTCAGGGGTGGGTCCAAAATACAAAGAAGCAGTCCAATAACATGGTGGAGTTCCGCAGATGGCGTTGAAGTACGGACGCAATATTGGATCCGGTCACGGATGCAGAGCACGAATGTCAATGTGGAAAAAACTGTTGCTGTATTTCTCGACATTAAACGGGCTTTTGATACAGTAAGTCACACCCATATTTTATACCGAGTCCTTCTGTTAGGCATATATGGCCTGTCTCCGCGTTGGATCACAGATTTTTTAAAGGAAAGGACATTCATCAGTGCACCTGACGGAAAGAGCAATGAGTAGAAAGTGACATACGCTGTCCCGAAAGGAAGCGTGCTAGGTCATTTTTTCTTTAATTGTAATATGTCTCAGCTGCCTAGTGCATTTCCTGCCTCCCTCAGCTACTCATTTACTCATTTATCCAGACAATCTATGCATATGGATTTCGAGTTCGAACACACAATTCATACAGCAGAGTCTGCAACAAAGTCCAGATGCCATCAGTGAATTTTTAATTAGCCTAGGCCTGGCTCTCTCACTTGAAAAGGCCGCTGTTCTCATATTCACAAGAAAACTCAAGAAAAAGCTCAGTCTATTGCTAGATAAAGAACCTCCAAGTCATATTCGGCAACGGAGGTTCTTAGGTGCTGTCCATGACAGAAAACTAACATGGACAGCGCAAATAAAATAACTGGAACGGTACATTATCACCGACGATCTACGACGCATTGCCGAAAGGAAAGTGGGCCATTCAACATCATCACTACTTGGAGCGCACAGTGCGCTTATAAGACAAAGTAGAGCCTATTACAACGAAAGCTGTAATGACAACATTCCCTAGTTTTTTTCAGCGTCCGGCAAAAAAAAAACAGACTTTGCGATTTTTAACAAACCCATACGGATGCAGTGCGGCGGCGCAGATGTTAAAATACGGGACAGATTAGAACTCTCGCCTTGAAAAATAGCGTGACGTCGAGGTTATCGCAGTATATAAGCTGCAGATGTATCGGCACTAAAAACAGCAGAGTTATCGATGGGGCGGACACTTGTAACTCGTACACCTGAAGAACAAGATGCGTACGAGGAGCGCCAGAAGGAACAGCAACGAGAATGTAAACGGCGCCGGCTCGAAACGACCACCGTCGAAGAACGTTCCCGCGATGCTGAGCGAAAATGACAATCGCGAGCCCGGGCACCTTTGAACAAGCAACGACGCCAGACTCGCAACGCGAAAAATGACAACCATTCCACTCTGTGAAGATGGGATGGCAGCGAAAGCACTTTGCTTTTCGTTTGAGAGCTTTGACTGTCGTCAGCTTTCGCTGCCATTCCATCTTCAGAGAGCAGAGTGGTTGTCATTTATTTTTGTCCCGGCCCTTTGCAATCTCTCCTGTCCTTCGCAGGATGCTCTTGACCGCCTTCTAGCTTGAAGTCAGCATATGTGTCTTGGACTACAAATTTTACCGGAAGTTTGACAACGCATATCTCGAAACCTGTGCCATTTTAAGAATTCGTTCTAAGTCAATATGTCATTCAAACTCCCAAGCTACACTTTGTAGATTAAAATATGTGCCTTAATGTGAATAATTAGAAGGATAAATAGTGGAATTAGGCTAATTCTTCAATTAAGCATTCTGATTTCTTTAAAATGTAATGGTTGCCTCATTGAATAATTTAGCTCAAGGGTAAGCACTGTGCTCTCTGCTACAGGCAATTTTAAAAAATTGGTGCACCTGAAAAAAAAAACAAGAACTCCATATATGCCCTGATTTAGGGAGGATCGAAAAAACAGACAAATGGCATGTCTGTGTCGAATTGAACCGGCAGCCGGCATCATGAGGAAAAAAACCTGGCCAGGTGGCCAACTCTTAGCAGAACAGTACCATGTAAATTTTGAAGACCGTACATGTACTGTACAGTTCCTTATGAACAGTTGTTGCTTCACGATGAATTCTAATCTGGCTAGCTCTTACTTATTTTACACAATGAGTAAAATAAAAGCTCATCAAACAGGGCTAAATAATCACGACATCTTAGCGAATGCAGCTGGCTAGTGACAAATAATTATTAGGAAGAAAATTCTTTGTGAACTGGGCCCAAACAATTTAAGTGGGTAGCAAACGACGTCAAATTAAAGTGTGCATTTACCCTAGTGCGCACTGCTGGACGAAAGAAGGCTATCCCACGAGAGGCTCGGAAATCTATACCGACTACTTGGAGATGTGGTGCTTTAAAAACATTTAGTGTAGCATACGGATCATCTCGAGACAAGTGATCATTCAGACCGTCGGTGAGCCGGGAAGATGCATTAGCTCGACCACTAGAGTACATGTGCCACACTTACTAAATCCTTGCCTTCCTCTTCCGATTCACCTAATCAGGTGAATAGTAGACTGATCGCAGTAAAATATGGGATCTTCTTTTCGAGGTAAAGGGCTGAGAAAACTACGATTCCTTGCACGTATCGCAAACGTTCGTTGTTCTTCTAATGGTGAAGCACCACATGAGCGGTGTGGCCAGCGGGAGAAAACATTCTGTAACTGCAACGGATTGAAGGTGACTCGCTTCTCCGCAAACTCCCAATCGTGTTTGAGCGTTTTGTTCGATTGCACACTAGCCAGGCCAGAGAGCTGCAAGGAATTTTCCAATGCAGTACACAAGCGTATGACATGCCATTACCGATCGCTTGTGTTCTACAAAAGCAGCAGGTTCGCCAGACCAACGCCGCGACAAGAGCAGCTCTTGTGGATAGTTCTGTGTAAGGAAAAAGCGCCTTCAGTGCAACTGAAGCCTTCTTGGGCTCAAGTGACAGCTGCACTTTGGCAACAAACCACTTAAATTGTCGCGCGCAAGCTTGCGAAATGTGGTGTCCGCGCATGACAATATCACGTCGAATTGGCGGGCGCAGGTGAACACTGATGCAGAAGCGAACTTCAAAGATGGAAGATGGAAGGTGCTTATCGGGCGAGCTTGTGCCTTTGCTCTCGCAAAGGAAACAGTCTAGAGCATACAGCATCGCGGTGATATTCAAAGCGCTCCTGCCGTGGTGATTTAGTGGCTTTGGCGTTGCGCTATAGTTGCGCTGTTATACGCCCGATTACGCGGGATCAGCCTCCGGCTACGGCCGCCACAATTCCGTGGGGGCGAAATGTAAGAACGCCGTGTACCACGCATTGGGTGCATGTTAAAGAGCCCGAGCTCTTCAAGCTTACTCTAGAGTCCCCACTACGGCTTTTCTCCCAATCATATGGTAGTTTTGACATATAACCCTAGAATTTATTTAAATACAGAAAGCTCCGTTGGCGGTCTCCACGTCCAACGAGGCCTCTGTCCGCTACATCTCTGTCCTATATCCAATTTTTTTCTTTCCGCGTATTCCGCAGCATCCAATAACCAATTAAATATTGCTGTGTGGCTAGCGATAGATGACCAATGTGGTCGATGTACTGCGTTACTGGATGTTAGTTACTAGGCCTGTTTAATTTACAATGCTCTGTAGGGCCGTTTTCGGTTTCATGAAGATGACCCATCGTTCTGGTCCTGATGGTTACGATGGTCCACAGTAATGTATGACGAACGCGTGGAGTCTGTCGCTTAATAAACGCCACGTTTTTCCACTAAGTTGATGCCTCGTAATATCAAGACTTACACAGCAGCTTCACCATCACCTTGGGACAGTGTATCCTCAGTCCCGTCTGAACGCCGCATTCATCAATAGGTAGCTGTGCTGACTTGGACTAACCACCCGCTTATTCTGATAAGAGGGACGCGTTAGAAAACATGGGAACTCTAGGAAGCATAGCAGTAGTAGCAATGTGTCGTTGTCGCAACAGAACGTGTACCAAAGCAACACAAAGCGTAGTTCAATATGTTGCCATTTGAAGATTAACTAAAACAACAAGCAGCGGTGGCGTAGAGGTTGAGTATCCGCCTGGCGTGTGAGAGGATCGTGGGTCAAATCCCGGTGCCGGGCAATTTTCCACCGGATTAAAAAAAATCCGTGCGTTAATAAAATTGCATAGACAGGCCAGGAATGCGGCCTGATCCCGGTGACCAGAACCGGTAACGCACTCCCTCACCACAGCACGATTGGCCACACTCGGGCAGTACTTGGCCACAACCTCCTAAATACAACAATCAAACCCCGGTCCTCAGTCCCCAGCGGCTGCGAAGCAACTGACCACGGCGGCGGTCAGGCCTGTGATGCAGCAGAGAGCTTTAAGAATCTCTGGATCCGGACAGGCTGCCATTGGAATCTGAATCTGGCAACGTTTAACGCTAGAACGTTATCTAGTGAGGCGAGTCTAGCAGTGCTGTTGGAGGAAGTAGCGGGTATTAAATGGGATATAATAGGGCTCAGTGAGGTCAGGAGGACAAATGAAGCATAACAGTGGTTTACTTGAAATAAAATAGACCTTATACTCTGCGCTAACCCTGGCACCATACAAGATGTGGACGTGCACGGCAAGGTGCGCTGCAGTGACCATAGGATGGTGAGAGCTCGAATAAGCCTAGACTTGAGGAGGGAAAGGAAGAAACTGGTACAGAAGAAGCCGATCAATGAGTTAGCGGTAAGAGGAAAAATAGAGGAATTCGGGATCGAGCTACAGAACATGTATTCGGCTTTAACTCCGGAAGAGGACCTCAGTGTTAAAGCAATGCACGTCAATCTTATGGGCATCAATAACGAGTGTGACTTCGTTATCAGTAAGCTATCGCAGGAGACGAAAGGTCTGACTAAGAAATCCCACTTTATTAAGAAACGTCAACTGGCCGAACTGTCGAAGTTCATCGACAAGCGTAAGGCAGCTGACATTGAAATGTTGATTACCCATGGCAGCAGAGTACGCTTCGTGAGCATAGACCAGAAGCCAAGAAAATATTTAGCGGCGGTGTAATGTGACACAGCGCCACCACTGATCACAGCATGTAAAGGTTCGGTCGCCACAAAACTCTTGTTCGGTGGCGAACGTGCCCGTTCGTGTACGAGAAAGGTCAAGGAAAACCAAAGATACGTATTCGTTTCAAAATGGCCGAAACAGAAAAATATCTTATACGAGTTTATTAAAGAAGTCATGCACTTCAACCAATTATTTGCTGCATCAAGCATAGATATACTAGCATTTGTTGTCTCTTTGCGGAATTCTAGAGAACAAAGCCGACAACCGGCACAACTGCAGTGGTTAATAGTATAATAGTGGTTATAGTATAATATGGACAGAATTGAACATGCTCTCAGGAACGGAGGAAGCCTAAAAGCAGTCAAGAAGAAACTAGGCATAAGCAAGAATCAGATGTATGCGTTAAGACACAAAGCTGGCAATATCATTACTAATATGGATGCGATAGTTCAAGTCGCTGAGGAGCTCTATAGAGATTTACACAGTACCAGTGGCACCCACGCCGAGAATGGAAGAAAGAATAGTCTAGAAGAATTAGAAATCCCACAAGTAACGCCGGAAGAAGTAAAGAAAGCCTTGGGAGCTATGCAAAGGAGGAAGACAGCTGGGGAGGATAATGTAACAGCAGATTTGTTGAAGGATTGCCTGCACAGTATTTACTAAGGTAATCGCAAATCGAATGAGGCACACCTTAGACTTCTGTCAACGAAAGGACCAGGCAGGATTCCGTAAAGGCTACTCAACAAAAGACCATATTGACAGTATCAATGAGGTTATAGAGAAATGTGCGGAATATAACCAACCCTTATATATAGCTTTCATTGATTACGAGAAAGCGCTTGATTCAGTAGAAACCTCAGCAATCATGGAGGCATTACGGAATCAGGGTGTAGACGAGCCGTATGTAAAAATACTCAAAGATATCTATAGCGGCTCCACAGCCACCGTAGTCCTCCATAAAGAACGCAACAAAATACCAATAAAGAAAGGCGTCAGGTAGGGAGACACAATCTCTCCAATGCTATTCGCAGCTTGTTTACACGAGGTATTGAGAGGCCTAGCTTGGGAAGAATTGGGGATAAGAGGTAATAGAGAATACCTTAGTTTTTTGCAATTCACTGATGATATTGCCTTGCTTAGTAACTCAGGGGACCAATTGCAATGCTTGCTCACTGTCCTGGAGAAGCAAAGCAGAAGGGTGGGTCTAAAAATTAATCTACAGAAAACTAAAGTAATGTTTAACAGTCTGCGGAAGACAACGGGAGTTTATAATAGGTAGGGAGGCACTGCAAGTGGTAAGGGAATACATCTACTTAGGACAGGTAGTGACCGCTGATCCGGATCATGAGACTGAAATAATCAGAAGAATAAGAATGGGCTGGGGTGTGTTCGGCAGGCATTCTCAGACCATGAACATCAGGTTGCCATTATCCCTCAAAAGGAAAGTGTATAACAGCTGTGTCTTACCAGTACTCACGTACGGGGCAGAAACCTGGAGGCTTACGAAAAGGGTTCTACTTAAATTGAGGACGACGCAACGAGCTATGGAAAGAAGAATGATAGGTGTAACGTTAAGGGATAAGAAAAGAGCAGATTGGGGGAGGGAACAAACGGGAGTTAATGATATCTTAGTTGAAATCAAGAAAAAGAAATGGGGGGCATGGGCAGGACACGTAATGAGGAGGGAAGATAACCGATGGTCATTAAGGGTTACGGACTGGATTCCAAGGGAAGGGAAGCGTAGCAGGATGCGGCAGGAAGTTAGGTGGGCGATTGAGATTAAGAAGTTTGCAGGGACAACATGGCCACAATTAGTACATGACCGGGGTAGTTGGAGAAGTATGGGAGAGGCCTTTGACCTGCAGTGGGCGCAACCAGACTGGTGATGATGATGATGATGATGATGATGATGATGATGATGATGATGATGATGATGATGATGATGATGATGCACACGTTTCGCGCACGAATGTTTGTTTTCCCGAATGCAGTAACGGCGCCTGTTTCATGTTGCGTCTCGCGGTAGTTTGGGCAAACAAAAATCAGCAACAAACTAAGAGGGAAACTGATGCGATCGCACTTCCGGTTTTTTTTTTTTGCGATGTGTCCATGTTATGTGTGAGCTATTTTTCTGTGCCGGGGTTTTACTTTAGCGCACTCCTTTTCATATTTCTATCCCACCTCTTTATCTCTTCCCTAGTGCCGGGTAGGAAATCGGATTGTTTTCTTCTTATTAGTTTCCCTGTTCTTATTATTTTATTTCCCCCTTCCTTAGTAAACTAATACCATGAACAGCGCTGCGTCAGAATTTTCTTTGCGGCCCAATCTTTTGCGGTAGCGGTTTCACGCTCTTTGGTTTTCTTCGCTGCTTCCATATCTCCCTGCCAGTGTAGCCACCGTAGCCAGGGCATAGAATTTCCTACAATTACTGGCACATCCATGTACTACCCATAATTCCCATGCTAGTTGAACTTCCCTTCTTGCAGCTGCCATAGTCACTAGCGCCGGGGTTCTCTCTAGTAAGCTCTATGGTACCGGGTCCTAGTTGCAGTCTCTTAAACGCTGCCACTCGTTTTCACTCCTCAGGCGATGGAGTTATTCGTGAAGCTCGATCAGCGACAGCTTTTTCTTGGCGTTGCGGCCTCCTGGCCTGACGAACTTATTCAGTTTCATGGTAAGAAATAGACTGTGTTTCGCCCGATTTCTTTTTTGTACTGACGTGCCGTGTCCACGCCACAGCTCCCCCCACTGTTCGCACCGCTACCATTGGGGCTTCAAGTTTGAGGTTGTTACCGCCTACCAGTGCGTGTGGTGGCTCCTACGCATTCTCCTAGACCATCCTGCCCTTGAATGGCACCTCCTCTCCCTACCTTGGTACCCTAACACATACCACTATTGTTTACTAGAAGCCGCAGTGTGAATTTCTTCGACCCAACGCTCTGGGGAAATGTGGCGCAAACTAAATACGATATCTGGCAATAGTATTGAACCTATTGCAATGATACTGAAGGACAACGTGGAAATTTCTGGAGGAGAACTAGTAAACGCATTCATTGATTCCTTTCTTTCTAATCTCCCATCATGATCTGGAGGTGACAGCCTGTCTTAAATGTATCCGCGCTGCTAGCATACAATATTTCTGCGGCCAATATCTGAATTGGAAGTTATTACAGCGCACACAAGTTTTAAAAGAACAGCACAACCATAGATATGATGGATCTGCAGATACTACCGGTAAAATTCGTTATTTACCTAATCGCACATTGCTTAACGCATATAATTAACAATTGTCTTTCATCTGCAATATTTCCTCGTAAAATTCAATGCGCAAAATTACAGCAATTTACAAAAAAAGGTGATATGAATGACCCCACAAACTACCGTTCAATCTCCATTCTACCAGTCTTTTCAAAAGGTCGTGAAAAAAATTGGGAGGACGCTTAAGCTTCGCCTTCAAGAGTGGAACGCGATAGCGTTATCGCGCCCCGTTCGCACCACCTACTCAAACGATCTACGCGAGCGAAACGTCGCGATCGGCAAGCGACGGGCCGGGCCGCGACGCGCCATGAAGGCGGACGCGATCATGAGGCTAGTGGCGCGCCACGTCTCGGGGCAGCGCCGTACATTGCGAGGAGGGGGTCTTCTGTGCATGCGGCAAGATGGCTCTGCGTGTGCGCAGAGCGCAGAAGAAATGTAGCGGAAACGTACTTCGCTACTCGTGAAACTGCGACTTCTGTAATTTACACGGTCATAATTACCGATATACACCGCAGTATAACGTTCTACAGCACGTTTCTAAGGCAACACCGCATTCACTAGAGGCGATTTTGTCCAGTTTTGAACGATCGAACTCGTGGCTGAGTAAACAGTTGACGCTCCAAGGCACGGAAAGTCCTGCCGGAAACCCGAAACAGTAGAACACATTTTTCTTAACTGCTGGGATGCTGTGTTCCATTGGGACATCTTACAGAGGACGCTAAAGAAGGACTTGCCGATTACACCATATGGGATTCGTTTCTTGCCTACTCTAAATGAAGACAAAGTACCCTATGACAATTTTGATGCTGGTGTCCTTACATTGTTTATGGAAAACTGTAATGGCCGTGAGACATGCCGAAATAAACGCCCTGCCTGTCAGAGAATACTTCATTGAAAGCATTTGCCATATTAAGGAAATGTATAATTTGCAAAAAGAAAAACCAACATGGCTCAGTGTGATTGAGCTAGCGAATTTCAAGCGTTTTTAGCCCTGTCACCGCCAGCCAAAGGCAGAGATTTTGTCATAACTGTTGTGTATTGTTAAAATATCTTGTTTTGTATGTTGCCATGTCGGTAATAAAGAAAAAGTAACTCGTGGCTGATTGGTAGCGTCTCCGTATCCCACTCCGGAGACTCTGGTTCGATTCCCACCAGCCGATCTTGCAAGATGTTTTTATTTATGAAGTGCCTTCTGGGATTTATCGCTCACGGCCAACGCCACTGACGCCGACGCCGACACCGCCTTTTCTGCGACACGAGCTCCTTGACGCTGTCGCGTTATAATTTTAACCCGTTTGATTTCATCTACTGATCGCTGCATGTTAACTGACTCGCAGTGCGGCTTCAGAAAAGATGAATCTTCCGAGCTGGCATTGCTCATGCAAAAAGAAATAATATTTGAAACTTGGTTCTTCGAATCTTTCTGGATTTCACAAAAGGATGCGATCACATTAATCACAACATATTTGTGAAAAAATTGGAGCACTATGGCATTCGAGGGAAAGCTCTGTCACTTATTTCATCGTACCTACAGCATCGGTCGCAGTTTGTCATGATTAATGGTCACTCTTCTTTACTCAAACCAGTTAATTTAGGTATTCCACGGGGAAGCATTTTAGGTCCTTTTCTCTTTGTTCTTTACATTAACGATATTGTTAACATTGATCATACCGCCAAGTATATATTATATGCTGACGATACTGGCCTATTTTTTACCGGCTGGGATGTCGCGTGCCTATCTTTTCTCGCAAATGAAACAGTTCATCGCATTCACTTATGGGCTAGAAATCATGAATTAAAGCTAAACATTGGCAAAAGTGACGCAGTTTTATTTCTCCCACGAAACAAACTCTGCGAAATCCCCCGACTATTGCTAAACGATTTCGAAATAGAAGTTGTAGAATGTTTTAAAACTCTTGGCGTGATTTTTACCAATAATCTGTCCTGTGATGCTCACATCAATTACCTCACGAAAAAACTGTCCAAAGTAATTGGTCTCATGCGTCGACATTGGTTTACATTTCCTCTTTCTATTAACAAGATTTTGTGCAATGTTCTATTTTCTTCTACGCTAAACTATGGTACACTAGTTTGGGGAACAACAACTAAAGAAAATATGAAGAAACGTCTTCCACTGCAGCAGCCTGCAATACGCCTTGTTTTTAAAGCTCCTTACCTAAGTCACACAAAACATGTTAAACAAAGTTAAGCTTGTTAACGTACAATGTATGTACAATTTCAGACTACTTCGACAACATAAGCTGGAAACAAACAAGAAAAATTACCTTCTGAAATCACTGGCGAAGTTCTCCTTCAAAATTCCCCTACATATGACACACGCTTACCCCAAACATCGACAGTTGATAGATGCTACACGACCTACGGTAAGCAAATGCTAAGGTACACATTACCAACCTTGTTAAATGAGTTGGCCAAAAACGGCACAGATATAGATTGATCTCTCTGAATCAGCTACGCAACATATATCAATAACTCTCCATTGTTGTATTTATTTGTAGAAACACTGCTTGTATTTTCTGTATTTTTCCTTGTTTCCGATCCAATGAATTTCCCACAATGTTTTTGTATATTTATGGATTTTCTTTACGCACGTATTTGTCTGTTCTTTGCGTTGTTTTTGTATTTTTATTAAGTTTTTGCATTTCCTGCAAATTGATTTTCTCCTCTACATGTATGGAATTGATGCCACTGTATGCCATGCTATGTGCACGAACCCAGTCAAGCCTTTTCAGGCTTTTTGTCCGTGCTCCAAACATCTGACAGATGTTGAATAAAGCTGAATTGAAAAAAAAAGATTGAATAATAAAAGTACCTTGAGTATGTAGAAGGACTCGTTTTTCTATTCGAAGCTTCACAATTTATTAGTTATCCGAGTCCAGTCGTTTAAATGTGTGAACTGTTTTTGCAGGCTACAGAGTTTGTGTATTAAAGGAAAGGCAAAATTGCTTTGAATCCTTCTAGCGATACGACTACCCATGAGCATCTGAAAAAAACTGCACAATCTCGCTTCGATGTTTTGTGCTCTATCTTTTTCTTTACAAGTGTTGGTTAAGCAAGGCACAAGTTTCCCAGGAGCCGCGACCGGCACTTAGACAGTTTCGTCGACCTGTAGTAACTACTAACGACTTTGAAAAAAGAAAACGAGGAATTGTTTATGAGATGTATTGTATTCTGTATGAATTCGTTGAAAAGCACACAATTTTCACCTCCACGCAGTGTTTTTTTTTCTTCGGTTATGGATTCAAAAGAGCTCCAACTACGACTCTCAATTCTCTGGTCCTATGGCGGCATATCCATGTGGCATTCTGCACTGATTCTGAGAGCTGGCTCGAAGCTTTCTTCCTATACACCTTTGGCCTCCTACACACCTTACCTAATACCTCTGGTTTCTATATTGTTCATTGTTCTGCGCAGTCGGTGAAATTTGCTGCAACCGTGGTGAGGCCCGTTCATCCCATTCCCTAGCGTCATATTGGTTTGTCACAGCAAAAGGCGCGCGACGAGTAGTGGTTGGAGTGCTCCGCTTTAAGTCGTTTGAGCGCAAGTTCGGCTTCCCCACAAAACCAGCGCGTAGTTTTCGATGAGAATTATTCAGAATTCCTACGAACGGATGTGCACGTTCAATGCATTCCCTACCGCCCAACGGCTGTTCGCAATAAAACAGAAAGCCCAGCGGGCAAGAAGCAGGTAAAAAAATTCTGCCCGTCGAGTAGCTCATGTCAACCCTTTCACGCTTCAGTGAACCCCTATTCCTTCTCCGCCACTTACAGTAGTATACAATGAAACACAATGTTGCCTGGTTGAAATATATTTGCCCTGGTCAGACGGGCAGCGACCAACGTGTCTGCTGAAGCAACTTCTGGAAAAAAACGCACTTCATATACGAGTGAAAAGCACAATTCCGCCTTCTACGGAGGGACCGAGCAAACTATGGACGTTTGATTCGAGTGAAATCGCCTCCAATGAGCCCTTCCGAGCCGCCTCGTTTTCTCCTACAGCCGGGACGCAGTGAACTCACCTATCACCTTGAACAGTCGTCGGCGCCGATAACAGAAAGATGAGCACGCCGGCTGTTTGGAGCGCTCCGTTGAAGCATGTACGCATTGCAATCGATGTGCGCTTGGCGGTCGCAGCGCAAACTGTACCTTGGCGCGCTCACGTGCTCCGAAGCCCGGCGCGTGCGCAAAGAAAACACCCAAAACGGGCCCCCAAGATTGTACCGCAGTTGGCTTTGTACACTGCCTGCCAAGCGGCTTTTCAGGATCGGGACACGGATCCGCCACCGGCGTCGCGTAGCAGGTACGTGCGCGCGAGAAATCGCACAAAGGCGATGCCGTGGAGGAGCACGCCGCTGCTGTCTCCCGCGAACGATGCGCCACCGTCGAAGGTGCGCCGTTACATTTTGAAGGCGGTGTTCACTGCTTGTATGGCTCGCGGCGAAAATTATTGCGACAGGCCACCTGTGCGATTCAATTGTGCTCGAATTTCGTGCTGGGATACGCTTCGGCAGTTACGATACGAGGTGACGCGGATGTAGGGTACGTATTCATTAAGACGCTTTCAGCGAATACCTCGTATCGCTGCCGCGCAGGTGTCTACGACGTGCGCTGAGCAAGGCGAAAGGGACACTCGCGGTGTGTCGTGTTGCTTAGTAGCTTAACGAGGCGGCGTGCGACTAGGCTTTGTACGCCGGGTGGCATTGTCCACGTTGACGCGCACCGTGCCGGCGGAGGGTTGCAGGAAGTCTTGGGTTCGTAGCCGACTGAAAATTTAAAAATGATCACCCCGTATAGTGCGAACTAGGCGTAGGCGCGGAACACAGAAAGAGAAAGCGCGCTACTTTTAATTTGTTTATATGTGACTCTTAAATTATGACGATTTCTATTGTTAGCTGCACCACCCGCCTGGCGACAAGTACACGTCCGCGCAATTATTCAAGAACAATAAACGTTAACATGAACAAGAAATATCGCAGGTCCAACTGTGTTAGCAAATATGTATTATCACCCCAGCAGCAACTGCAGCATTTCACATTGCTTATCTTCACCACATGGGCTAAGATTGCTGGGCATTGCATAAAGTTTCATTGGATACCTGGTCATGCCGGCATTTCGGGAAATGAAAGAGCGGATGAGCTCCCAGAAATGGGCTCCAATAGCGCAAGTTCAAAAGAACATTTTTTAGCAAAGCCGATGCTTCAAACAAGGCAAAAAATATGCCTATAAAGAAAAAGACCGCATCTGGAATCTGCCGCTTTACCAAGACACCTTCCTGCGTTACATTGACCCAGAAATGAGGCCGAAAATTCCACGACCACTTCCTCGACACTTAGAGACATCGTACCATCGTCTTCGACTGAACGTGGCATACGCGAACAATTATCTGTACCGCGTAGGGCTTGCCACTAACCAACACTGTGATAACTGTCGCAACTTAGAGACAATGGAGCACATATTACTAGAATGCCCCGCATACCACCACGAGAGACAATTTTTTGAGCAACAAATGGACATGATTTACCACGAACCGTTAACGTTACCAAGCATCTTAGGTCCAATGCCCGGCCCTTCAAAACAGCGACGGGTTTTGGATTTATTGTTCAAATACCGGTCAGAAATTGGTCTAATAGGAAAGCTTTAAAGATTGCACCCTTCATATACAAAAGCCTAAATTTACCTGCCATGCCACCCGTAAATATTAGTATCAGGTCCACTCGGACATTTCATATTTATTTTTATTCTTTTTTTCTCCCACTCACCTCTGGAATCTTTTAATCCCATTCCCCATCCCTATAGAAAGTAGCATGCCAGCGGTTATATACGCGCCGGCAAAATTCTCTGTTTATCTAATAAATCTCTCTCTCTACGAACAAGCTCTGTAGGTAGCAGTGGGCGTCCTTCTGCGCTACCTTGACTATTTTCTCACGAATGACGAGAATTTGGCGAGTCATTGGCAGCCTTGCTGGTGATTCTCGTCCTTGTAAGCCTTTCGAAGCGCTTGCACTGCGCAAGCAGAAACCTCGCGCGTGCTTGGCAGAGGAATTTGCAGATGCATTTGTACGTGCTAGTTCAGGAATACATTCATGTTCTCTGCCTACAACATCTACGTTTGCGATGGACGCCCCGTTCACACTTCGAGAGCTACAGACAGCACTCAGCAGCCTGCGGCGTCGATGTGCCTCAGGTCCTGACGGCATTACCAACCAGATGATGCAGAACCTACCTCCGGAACACCGGAAGATGCTCGTAAGCTATGTCAATCGAGTGTGGCAGACTGGCGACGTTCCTCCTTCATGGAAGGTGGCTTGTGTTCTCTCAGTGCTGAAGCCCTGCAAAGAAATGACAGACTTGGCCTCGTATCATCCAGTATCACTGACGTCGTGTGTGGCTAAGTTCATGGAGAAGCTAGCAAGGAAGCGTTTATCTTGATGGCTCGAAGATAGAAGGACTCTGCCAACATGCATAACTGGATTCCGCACAGGTTTAAGCGAGCAAGATAGCGTCTTGGACTTGATAAGCCACATTGAACATCAAAGAGCTTTCGGCCTCTCAACACTAGCTATTTTCCTAGACGTATCAAAGACTTATGATAATGCCCTTCAGAGCTTCGATTCATCCACTCATTTATCAGTGATCGTAAAATTCAAGTGCGGTTAGGAAGTACCATAAGCACCGAAAGAGCGGTATCGCGAGCTGTACCTCAGGGAAGTGTTCTTTCCCCAACGCTGTTTAATGTTGTAATGACTGGTCTTCCCGCTGAAGTGCAAAAACATTGCAGGCATAGCCAAATGTCGATATACGCGGAGGACATTTGTATTTGGGTAACCGGATATCAACACAAGCGTTTAGCTCTGATAGATCGACAGGCATTACTTTCAGTTCAAAATTACCTTCAAGGTGTCGGGTCGACTCTCTCGGTGGGGAAATCTGGCTTCATCATGTTTCCAGGTAGAGGAAGACGGTATGCGCGGCTGAAGATAGACCTTGATCAATCTTGCCTTCGTCAATTGAAGCACAAGCGCTTTTTGGGCGTCATTATTGACTGCCGTCTACAGTGACGACGAGCTGTGGACTCGATAGTGACATCAATATCTCCGCGTCTCAATGTGATCAGTAGAGTTGCGAGTGAGCAATGGGGAAATCACCCTTCTTCAATGATCAGGCTGCACGATGCACTAGTGACGAGTCGAATAATGAACCAGCTGCCTTTAATTTTCCCCTCGCTATCACAGCTAGAACGACTTGAGGTTTTGCACAGAAAGGGCCTAAGGAGGGCTCTTGGCATCCCGCAGACTGCTCCTGACAATGCAATACTTTATGTGTCTCTATCGATAGCTCTTAGCCTAGTCGCTTCACAAAGGTTATTGATGCAAATTGACCGCCTTAAACAGATGATAGCCGGGCGAGTCCTTCTACAGCGTCTTCGAAAGAGATCTGAATCCGGAGCATACTTGGCCCTTAACACTCTTAGTTACCTGGGTCTTGACGTTAGAGGTCGAACTAAGAGGTTAAAACCACCTTCATCATTCGCGAGCCTCGATTGTTCGTTGACAATTCCTCACGTTCGCGCTAAGCGGAGTTCTCCTTTGGCGGCAACACATTGCACTGAATATGCACGTCATCTTCAAATTTTTACTAATGGCTCTGTGGACAAGGTCAAAGGATCTAGTGCAGCTGCTTTTCACATTCCCTCTTTTAAGTATGATTGGTCTGTTCGCTTCACTGCAGTCGTGTCCTCCACAACGGCCGAAAGCGTCGTCATTGAGGCAGCTTTAAAGAAGCTACGGTTTTGTACGCCTCAACCTGTTGTCATTTTTATAGATTCAAAATGCGCCCTTCAAAGGTTAGAGCCCAGGTTCCCTACTGATACCTTATGTCTTAGCTCCCTACGCTTGGTGCACAATCTCCATATCAAGGGCTTCTCCATACGCTTCCAATGGGTGCCCTCGCACATAGGTCTCATAGGCAACGAGATGGCGGACAGCCTCGCAAATAAAGCGCTGTCGTGGAATCCATTGAGAAAAGTGCCTCAAGAGGACAAGAGACTCTTCAGAGAAGCGGTGTTGTGCTACTTCAGTTCTTTGTGGAGCTCACCTCGCAAGCCATGTGTGACCAAGGGTCTCAAAAGAAGCCAAACCGCTTTACTGCTCCACATTCGCACGGGCTCTCTTCGTGCCCCTGCGTGGATGTATAAGACTGGCCTGGTGTTGTCTCCATTGTGTTCAACGTGTGGTGTGTGCGGTGACATAGAACATTACCGTATGTGCTGTTCTCTGTATAACGCGGAAAGGAGTGTGCTATTCGAGTCCCTCAAGAAGACAGGAATTCCTTACATTTCTCTTCAAGACATTGTCTTCCCGCGCGGGAACCGGTTCTGTAGGAAGGAGGTTTCTCGCCTTCTTTTAAATTACCTGCAGGACACGGATTTGTCCTCCACATGGTGACCTTAGGAGTGACTATTTGTAGTTGTGAGGTGTGTGTCTCATCTATGTGATTTTTTTTAAATTTTAAGTGTCGCTACGGTGGAGCAATTGCCGGCAGCAGCTGTAAGGCTAATCCCACCAGTAGCCTACTACCATTCAACTCCACTCAACTCAACTCAATTTCCTAATTTCATCGCTCCACCTAGTCTTCTGCCATCGACTGCATTTCTCATCTCTTACTACACATTCTGTGACCGTAATGGTCCAACGGTTATCTAACAGGCGCATTACATCACCTGCCCAGCTCCATTTTTTTCTCTTGATGTCAATTAGAATATCGTCTATACCCGTTCGCTCTCTTATCGAAACCGCTCTCTTTCTGTCTCTTAACGTTACGCCTAGCAGTCTTCGTTCCATCGCTCTTTGCGCGGTCCTTAACTTGTTTTCAAGCTTCTTTTTCAGTCTTCAACCCATATATCAGCACAGGTAACATACACTAATTGTACATCTTCCTTTTCAATGATAATGGTAAGCTTCCAGTCAGGAGCTGAATATATCTGCCGTGTGCGATCCAACCCAGTTTTATTATTCAATGAATTTCTTTCTCATCATCAGGGTTCTCTGTGATTAATTGACATAAGTAAGCCTACTCCTTCATAGACTCTAGAGGCTGACTGGCGATCGTAAACTCTTGTTTCCTTGCCCAGCTAATCATAATTATCTTTGTCTTCTGCATGTTTACGTTCAACCCCACTCTTACACTCTCTCATGTAAGTTCTTCAATCATTTGTTGTAACTCGTCTGCATTGTTGCTGAATAGAACTATGTTTTCGGCAAACCGAAGGTTCCTGAGATATTTGCCGTTGATCCTTACTCCTAAGCCTCCCGAGTCCAGTGTTGTCCTTATTCTATTGGAGATTATTTTGGTAAAAATTTTATGTATTATTGGGAGTAAGCTAATGGACCTATAATTTTTCAATTCTTTGACGTCTCTCTTTTTGTGGATTAGTATAATGTTTGCATTCTTCCAGTTTTCTGGGACCCTTGCAGTCGATAGGCACTTCGTATAAACACTCTAAAAAAGTTTACACTCCTTGGATTGTATTTCTGCCACACAAAAATAACCGTCATCTGCCTTGCTTGTGTTCCCTTTCTTGAAAACGCCGCGTCCGCTGCTTTCCTGTCGGCAATGCTATGTCATGCTGATAACGTACATGCCGTTCGTTACTGGAAAGTACCGGACTCGCGGCGTTAAAGAAAGGAAATGCGGACAAGACAGATTACGTTTATTGTTGTGCGGCAAGGTACGACTGAAAGGGTCTAAAGTTTTTTTTTTAGAGCGAAGAGCCGCCAGTTTTTCGAGCATTATGTCTCCTCCACCTTTGATTAAATCGACTGTTATTCCATCTTCTTTTGCTGCTTTTCCTCGTTCCATGTCTTGTAAGGCCCTTCTGACTTCACCGCTAGCTATAGGAGGAGTTTATGTATCCTGTTCACTATTGTTTCGAATGTAGTACTCCCGAGTCTTCTGGGTACTGTACAGGTCAGTATAGAATTCTTCCGCTTCTTTTACTATACTTTTGAGATTGCTGATGATATTACCCTGCTTATCTTTCAGTACATACATCTTAGTTTGTCCTATGCAAAGTTTCTTTCTCACTGATTTCAGGCTCCGTCCATTTTTTACGGCTTCTGCAGTCTTTCTCACGTTATAGTTTTTAATATCACTTATTTGCACCTTCTTGATCAGTTTCGACAATTCCGCGAATTCTATCTTACCTCTTGAGTAGGACGCTTCCATTCTTTGTCGTTTATTTATTAGATCCTTCGTTACTCAGAAGAGCTTGCCTAGTGGTTGCCTTGGTGTCTTGCCTCCCACTTCAATTGCTGCCTCTGAAGCCACCCTAGTCAAGGTGTCGGTTTCATTCATTACCACTACGTCATCTTCATCTCTCTGTTCTAAGGCTGCGTATTTGTTTACAAGTACCAGGCTGAATTTGTCTGCTTTTATCCTTACTGCCTCTAGGTTGACTTGTTTCTTCTTGACCAATTTTATACTTTCTCTATTCAAATTGAGGTGAATCCTAGCCCTCACTAACCTATGATCACTGCACTTTACCCTACCTATTACTTCTACATCTTGCACTGTGCTGGGATCAGCAGAAAGTAGGGAGTCAATTTCATTTTTTGTTTCGCCATTAGGGCTTTTCCAGGTCCGCTTTCTGTTGCTACGCTTCCTGAAAAAGGTGTTCATTATTCGAAGCTCCTTCCTTTCTGCGCATTCTGCCAGCATCTCTCCTCTATCATTCCTAGAATCGACACCGTAGTTGCCAATTGCTTGTTCACCAGCCTGCTTTTTCTCCACTTTTGCATTGAAGTCACCCATTACTACAGTATACTTAGTTTGCACTTTTCTCATCGCTTATTCAAGATCTTCATAAAACTGATCTACTTCCTCATCATCGTGACTGTATTTTGGAGCGTATGCTTGTACTACCTTTAATCTATACCTCTTATTAAGTTTGATTAACTCTAGCCTCTCATTAATGCTGTATAATTCGTCAATGTTGCCCGCTATATCCCTAAGGATTAGGAATCCTACCCGGTATTGCTTCTGATCCGGGAGACCTCTATAGCAGAGCACATGGCTGTTATTTAGCAATGTATAAGCCTGACCAGTTCTTGTAACCTCAATAAGGCCGATGATATCCCAAACAATGTCTGATAGTTCATGATTATATTGTGCTTAGTGTTCCTCATATGATATGATTTGATAGTTCCTCAAAGAGTCCTGCTAAGCTAGCCTCACTCGACAGAGTTCGGCAATTAAAGGCTGACAGGGTCAGTTTCCATTGGCGTCTGTCCGGACCCACAGATTCTCAGTGTATCGCTTGGACGGAATCCAAGAATGAAAAGAACGTTTATTCAGGAAACACCCAGGGTATATATAGTCGTCGGCATTCACAGGCACGTGTTGCCGTAATCTTCGTGTTGTCACTCAGTTCAGGCCGATACGTGCGACGCATGCGTAGTCTGCACGATACACCTTTCTTTGTTTAATAGTTGAATAAAGCCGAGATACACAATGCACTTGATTGAAACTGTGGTCGCACTGCAGCCGTCTTGGCTGACGAGCTATCCGCCTAGACCGTCTTTGGATCGGTGTTGAAAGCTGAGTCGGGTTTGCGTGCACTCCAGTTAGGGATGTTACCGGCTGGTCGTCCTCGCTTTCCGGCTCATCGCTGTCGAGGTCATCGTGTCGAAATGGCTCACGCGTTGGAATCAGGTGTCTCCGATTCCGACGAAGTACTTGGTCATCTTCAGTAACAATGCGATAGGACCTCGGCGCTGCCGGTCCCACGACCTGCGCTTTGTGGGTCCATGCTTTATCTCGGATCCTCACCACCTCCCCTTTTCGGAGTACTGGTAGGTCCTTTTTGTGGGCGCCAAGTTTTCTATGCTTAGACACAAAATTTTTAGGTTGCGAGCTGAAGTCTGGAAGCCTGGTTCGTAGTCTCCTCTCTTGCAACAGCTCACCCGGGGAACGACCGTGCTCCAGTGGTGTAGATCGGTAGCTGAGCAGGCCCAGCCAGAAGTTGTCGTGATTTTCTTGTGTTTTTTTCATGATCCGTTTTACTATCTGGACGCCTTTCTCCGCTAGTCCATTGGACTGTGGAAAGCCAGCACTAGATGTCACGTGCTTGAAATCGTACCTGGACGCAAAGGTGGCAAACTCGTGAGACGCGAACTAGGGGCCGTTGTCACTGCATACTTAGACTGGGATTCCATATCGCGCAAAAATGCAGCTCAGCTTGGCAATGATCATGCTCGACGTGGTGTCGCCCAGTTTTTCCACTTCTGGGAAGTTTGAATGCGCATCGAACACGCACAAGTACGAGCTTCCCCCATGTTGAAAGATATCAGCGCCGACTCTGTACCAAGCGCGACCGGGCGTTGGTCTGAGCATAAAAGGCTCGCTTGGTTGCCTGTATGCGTACTTTCGGCAGACGGTGAGCTTTTCAACATAGTTTCAATATCTGCGTTAATTCCGGGCCAAAACACTCCTGAATCGTCGGGCTCGTGCTTTGCATTTGTTTATGCCAAAGTGCCCTTCGTGTATATGTTGAAGTATTTCGTCCCTCATCGACTTTGGAACAACTACTTTGGTTCCTTTTAGTACCACTCCCTCTATTAGTGTCAGCTCAGTAGCAAAAGGTTTCATGCAGCCATCAAGATTGCCGCTGCCGCTGATGTAGCACATCACTTTTTGTAACTCCGGGTCACTTGCAGTTGCGGCAATGAAGCGGTCAAGAGTTTTTCTGCTTACCAGGTCCGAGATTTCACCAGTTGCGTGAACCTCTATTTCTTCTGTCGAGCCACTCTTGTCCCCTGGGTGGTTGATGGGGGTCGACCTTGAGGGCATGTCGGCCAGCAGCAGTTGCTTCCCTGGTACAAATTTAAGCACATAGTCGTAGTTCAGTAAGCGCACGAAGAACCGCTGAAGACGCGGCGGCATGTCACCGATTCCTTTGGATGCAATGGCTAGCAGTGGTCGGTCTCTATGATTATCTTACGCCCGTATGCGAAGTGGTGAAATTTTTCGCAACCGAACGTTATGCCCATAGCCTCTTTGTCGATTTGCGAATACCGTTGCTCAGTCTCATTCATAACGCGTGATGCATACGCAACAGGCCGCCAGCTGTCACCGTGAAGCTGTAGAAGTGCAGCGCGTAGTCCACTTTTAGAAGCGTCAGAAGAAATTTTAGTTTCCCTGGCAGCATCGAAAACAGCCAACACAGGTGCGCTGCTGAGCCATGTGCAGATGGCTGTCCATTCATTTGCGTGGTTGGCCGACCATTCAAACTTGGTGTCCTTTTTGATGAGACTGCGCAAAAGTTGCGTCTTTTCTGCCAGATTCGGAATGTATTTCCCAACGTAATTGGCAACACCTAACATTCTCTGCACTGCAGCTTTGTCCGTTGGTTGCGACATTTCTTTAAGGGACATGCTCAGTGTGGCATTTGGCCTTATTCCGTCTCGGCTGATGACATCACTCAAAAAGTCAACTTCAGTAAGCCCGAACTTGCACTTGCTTGCGTTAAAAGTTAAGCCAGCGTTTTTTTTTTTGCCAGTTGCAATACATTCCGAAGGCGTGTGTCATGTTCTTTAGTGACGCCCCAGACAAGAACGTCATCTACATATACACGCACCCCCGGAGCCCTGCCAAAAATTTCGCTCAAAGTTTTTTGAAAGATTTCAGGAGCCGAGGCGATACCGAAGGGCAGCCTCAGAAAGCGGTAGCGACCGAAGGGCGTGCCGAATGTGCATATTTTTGATGTGGCGTCATCCAAAGGAATTTGGTGGAAACCTTAATTCGCATCGAGGCGGGAAAAATATTGAGCGCCGGCGCGCTCAGCCTCAATGTCTTCACGTTTAGGCTCACGTTTAGGCTTATAGTGCTCACGTTTCAGGCATTCATTGCTATGCCTAGGATCAATGCATACACGTAGTGTGCCGTCCTTTTTACGCACAATAACAAGCGGGCTCGCCCAGTCCGTTGGTTCTGTCACTTTCGTGATGATGGCGCCCCGTTCCATGCGGTCCAGCTCCTCCCGCAGGGGTTCTTGTAATGACAACGGTACGCGCCGCGCTGGCTGGACTACAGGTATCGAGCCAGTGCGTAATACCATCCGATACTGGCGGGCAACACAGCCTGTTCCTTGAAAGAGTTGAGGAAATTCCTGCAGTATTTCGTCGGCAGCGCTAGCGTTGACTGCATCCACCGACCTCGTGACCAGTCCGAGCGCCTCACTTGCAGATAGTCCGAGTATTGCCTGGTTGCCTTTTTTTTTACTATGAAGAAGTCGAAACTGCCAGCCTGATCTTTTATGGAGACTGGTAACGACGCAACACCGAAGTGTCTGATGGCGTTCCCGCTATATGACCGCAGAATGGAACTGCTCGGCTTCAAACTTATATCCCTTTGCACTTCCGATAGACCGAGTAAGGCAGCAAGTTAGCTTGGGAGCCTGTGTCTACTTTCAAGGAGGTATCCTGGCCGGCCACTTTAGCGTTTACGATCCAGTCCGTCGAGTTTCTCACACTGCAACTTTTTACACTAAGGATGTCGAAAGTGTCCTGCACGTTGACCACTTCGCCTACTGTAGACCCTTTCTTGCAACACGCTGCAAAATGAGTGGCATCACCACATACAAAACACGTCTTCCCGAACGCCGGACACCTACTACGTTCGTGTGAGCGGTTGCATTTCATGCATTTAAACGGACGCTTCTTTACCGACGCGACCTGCTTTTCCGCCTGAGCCCATGCCTCGTTCTGCTGGCTGGACAGTTCAGCAGCCTTGCAGATTTGTTCTGCCTTGGCTAGCGTCAGGTCTTTTACTTTGATGAGCTTCTACCGCAACTTGGGGTTATGTACACCGAATTCAACCTGGTCGCGGATCATTGACGCGGTTAATTCAGCGAAGTTGCAGCTTCGGGACAGCTTTCGCAAGTCGCGCAGGAAATGCTCAAAGGACTCCGCTTCGTCCTGGGTTCTTGACCGGAAAGTGTACCTCTCATAGACTTCGTTTTGCTGTTCTTCACAGTACTCTTTAAGCTTCCGCACGACCGTCGTGTAATCATCCTTGCGTTCCGCCTCCAGAAAGGGGAAGTTGTTAAAAACCTCAAGTGCATCGTCGCCAGCAACACTCAGCAGCAGCGCAGCCTTGACAGTTTCTGACCTTGGTTCTTTCGTAGATGCTGTCCCTTTTAGGAACAGTTCAAACGTCTGGATGAACAGGTTCCAATTCTTCGCGATGTTGTCGGATGATCCGGAAAGTCGCAGATACTCCGGTGGCTTGACTAGCTCCATTGCTCTAAATGATTACGTTCATCCAGCGGCCCCACTTCTGACACCATGTATCGTTTGGACGGAATCCACGAATGAAAAGAACGTTTATTCAGGAAACACCCAGGGTATATATAGTCGTCGGCATTCACAGACACGTGTTGCCGTAATCTTCGTGCTGTCCCTCGGTTCAGGCCGATACGTGCGACGCATGCGTATTCTGCACGATACACTTAGCACCTTCTACTGAGTTACAAGTCTGACCGCCGCCTTGGTCAGGTGCTCCGCAGCTGCTTAGGACTGAGGGCCATGGGTTTATTGAAGGAATCCATTGGGAGGTAGTCGCCGAATACTGCACCAGGGAGGCCAATTCCTGTTCTGGAGAGGGAGTGTTTTGTTGAAGCTTAGTGGGCCTTCCTAATTTGGTTGTACCTGGATTACTATAGCCCCACTCGCTCTCGGAATCTTTGGCCGGTTACTCCAAGCCTGCAGATGTAGTGGACTGGAGGAGGTGACTTTCAAGCTCACCATCGTCAAATTAAAACGACAAGAAAAAACCTTACAGAAGGATTCGAGCTTCCGACTATGGCAATCCAGCATTCCACATAGCTCAGTCAGATAATACCGTAGACGGCGAGACTACCTTAGCGCCTACAAGTACAGCCCACAGGGCCCTGCGTGCCTAAAAACTCATTTGTTTTGTCCGCGATAAATGCGTTTTCCTGATCGCGATGGGTAACTCAATGTAGAAGGAGTTCTAAACGGTTCTGGCCTAGTTGTTCCGGAATCGCACGTGCGTAGACTGCCGTGAGCTCGGCTGAGCAAACCTTACAGGCGTACCAACGACCTTTCGCGGTTGCGAATACATGCTCATGAGTGCAGGAGTACAAGCGGAAACAGCGAAAACGAATATAAGGGCGAATGTAGGAGAAATAGCTGGACGCAAACTACTTCTTTCTTTTTACTTCATGAAAATCTATGTGAACTTTGGGACTGTTATCGTAAGTTACTTTTTCAACGCGACAGCGTTAAGGAGCTCGTGTCGCAGAAAAGTCGGTGTCGTCGGCGTCAGCGGCGTTGCCCGTGAGCGATAAATCCCAGAAGGCACTTTATAAATAAAAGAACATCTTGCAAGATAGATGGACTGGTGGGAATCGAACCAGGATCTCCGGAGTGTGAGACGATACCACTCAGCCACGTGTTCGTTCCTTGAAAACGGGACAAATTCGCCTCTAGTGAATGCGGTGTTGCCTTAGAAACGTGCCGTAGAAAGTTATACTGCGGTGTATATCGGTAATTATGACCATGTAACTTACAGAAGTCGCAGTTTCACGAGTAGCGAAGTACATTTCCGCTAAATTTCTTCTGCGCTCTGCGCACACGCAGAGCCATCTTGCGGCAAACACAGAAGACCCCCTCCTCGCAATGTGCGGCGCTGCCCCGAGAAGTGGCGCGCCACTCGCCCCATGACCGCGTCCGCCTTCATGGCGCGTCCGGGCCCGGCTATCTCTGCCGATCGCGACGTTTGGCTGACGTAGCGCGTTTGAGTAGGCGGTGCGAACGGAATGCGATAACGCTATCGCGTTCCACTCTTGAAGGCGAAGCTTAAGTGTCCTCCAATTTTTTTTCTTATTGTTTGCGCACTACTGCAAACCTTCACATGACTTTTTCTCGTCCTTTAGCTTTTCTCTTCGTTTTTCTCTTCTTCTTCTATTTTACAGGGGGGGGGGGGGTGCGGGGGGGAGCTCTGACTAGAGAGTCAGCACGAGGCATGTCGGTAGAGTCAGTTTAACTCCATTTAGTATATCTCAAATGCCTGACAACATGCTTGAATTATCCGCAGTATACGGGTTTTGATGATCGGGGCAGTATTTCTCAATGGTTCTAATATCGTGGTTTCGGAGTCTCCCCTGCGCTAGCAGCTATGGACGCGGCTAGATACAGGATATATTTTCGGCGGAATTGAACAGCACATAAAAGTAGTTTGGAAAAAAAAGAAAATAAGAAAATGAAAAAGAACTTTCAACGCTTACCGCGAATTCAGTCTGGATGGAGGTACAACAAACAGTTCATGGTCCCGGCTGCTTGTCTCATGCATCGGAGAAGTCTTTCCGAACGAGGCGGTGGTGGTTCGTTAAACGAGCAGCTGCGCGCCTGGCTGCGCCAGTGTTTGCATAGAAAATCGACGAGCATTGAAGCACTGCAGAGTAGCGTAGTAGTCTAAACCACAATACTATAAAACATGATTTGCGCTCACTTGCCATGAAGGAAGGGGAATTTTCACACCCTCAAGCGATTCGACGAGCTCGAGATCGGGAGAGAAAACCTCTGGCCAGTGCCAACGCTAGTGCCTTAACATTTCTGTTATACACCTGCAACCGTCGTGGGAGTATTTATGACTTTCTTCCCGGCCACGATGTATGAAAGAATTGGGATTGACAACCGCACAGATATTCAAAACATGCGTTTCAACACGTAGTGTACTCTTGCGCATTAAGCCATATTGTTTCCAATCGGCAAAGCTCTTGCTTGCATATGGAGGCTAAGTTGCTGGTTTTATCATCCTTCTTGTTTATCTCGTGGGCGATATTCTCGGTGTGACACGACCGCCTTTTGAATATGGGAGTTTAATCACGCTTGTGAGAAGAGTTCGATAATATACCTTGACGGATGGGATATATATATATATATATATATATATATATATATATATATATATATATATATATCAATTATACCAGAATGGGTGGTATAATCGAAAAAAATATATGGTATTGTTTGCGCTGATAATTTACCCTTGCTCCTGATTATAACAGATTTTTCTTGTTTGACAGTTCTAGCACTTCTTGTTTCCAACGGTGTCATCTTCCTCTTCTTTACTGCGGGGCATACCGCGCATGTGTCTTGTGCTGGTGAAGAGACTTGCTTCTCAACTGCGCGTGATATTGCCGGTCCCGAAGCTGTGGTTCACTTTTCTGCAATTACGTTGACGCAATTATCGCAGCGAGAAGCGCACCATACTTATATGGGCACTACTGCCTCGCCACATGACACCAAGGAAACACGCGCAAGCGCAATGTTGCCAACGTCGCGGTCAGAATCTTTATATTTAGCAAGTGCACTTTACTTTTTAGAGAAATATGGAATTTTCGCGCACGAAATTTGTGTAATACTTTGATTTGTACTAACGACCACAGTGAAATAGATTAATTGCTTGATAAATTTAATAGCGGATTCATTGATCTGAATGAAATTTGAAATGCTGGCAATTATATTGTACCGCCGGCTTTGCCACAGACATTTCCGCGATCAAATGAACATAACTTCAGTAAATTCAAAAGTATATTTCGAAGAAAAGGACATTTCACAAAAGTGCCTAAGCTTTCAGTATAAAAAACTACAAGCACTCATATAGACTTAAAAGGAGGCGAAATTTTTCTCCGCTCACATGAAAAGCACAGAACCTGAAGAGTCATTGGCGGCATATGTTAAAATATTGCTTGTGGCCGTGTGACATAACTTTGCAACGATGAGGCCTTGAAAATGTAACAAACGTTGGGGTTGGGTTCGTTGCCTTACACAATAGCTAGATTATTCACGCGGAAATTACAGCATGATGCTGTTCTGTCAGAACTGGCCCGTGCGCCAAGAAGAAATCACTAATCATCTGAAGTCAGAGAAAGACTAGATTGCCTGCGCGCGAGCATGGAATCTATCACGCTAACAACGGTATACCTGGCATTACATCGGGTAGAAACACAGCTTTGCTGGTGCAAAGGCTTCTTTCCATTTTGATATTGTAACGCCGCGCCGGAGGAGCGTGGAAGAGAAAGAAGAAGCGGCGCGAAGTTTTTGGGTGATCGGCTGTTTCGGACCGTCCCATATCTTCTCTACCCTTTTCACAGTCAATAAATCCTTCTACATCTGTAACAAGCGCTGGAGGGGCTGGATAGTACTTCTTAGCTTTACTACGGACTGGCGAACACTGGCGGTGACTGAGATTCGCCGAGAGAGACCGAAAGCTCGTGCTATTAAGTGTGGTTCTTCAGAAGGTGATCGGCAGTCGATGGGATGTTCTTGCGACCAGAATGGTGGTTCGGGAATGTACTCGTCAAACTCGCACTGATAACTAGCGTCTACTCCTTGAACTCGTGCTAGATCTTCTTGAACTTCATTAAAACTTCTTTCTGGGCGAGTTGGTGCATACTTGACATAAAAATTGTAACAGCGCGAACACATGCATCCACAAACTTACACGGACGAGACACAAGCGCTTGTGCCTCGTCCTTGTTACTTTGTGTATGCATGTGTTCGCCCTGTTACAATTTTTATGTCTTCTTGCACTATTCGACGCACGATCGTGGCAATGTCATCACAGGCAGCGACATCCATATTTGCAACTATAGTGACGTTGTCCAAGGGTCCGAACTTCGGCAAGATCCTTCGGGTCTTCAGAGCTTCGAACGCGCGACATTGCTGCCTGAAATCGGAAGGAGTGTTCAGGCTTTCTTTCATTATTAAAAAAATGTAGACGTCTTCAGCGATGCCTTTTAACGGATGACCTACGTTGTCTTCATCCGACATATTCGCGTTTACAATTTCGCTTGGCTTCAATATTTCTTCAATATACGTTGTACACGTTTCACCACGCTATTCGGCTCTGCGCGCAAGCGTATGTTCCGCTTTCTTCTTTTTGGAATTGGAGTCGCCAGAGCAGACTTTTACTACCTGGACAAAAGTTTCTCAAGTGGTCAGCAAACGTTTACTATTGTCAAACCAAAGTAGAGCAGTACCGGCGAGAAAAAATGCAACGTTCACAAGCTGCGCTGACGTACTCCACCCGTTATGCCGGCTTACTCTTTCCTAGTGTCTCAGCCAGTCATCCACGTCTCCATCTCTTTAACCTGAGAATATGCGTGGTTCGGGCGTCCAGTAGCTAGGTTGCCTTGGTCTTTGGCTGGCTTGAACGATGCCTTCTTTGATGGTGTTTGTTGACCCGCCTGCTGGAGCGTCGGCCACGCTTGTTTGCTCTGGTGGTAGTCCAGCCAAGCGTCTGCTTCGTCGAAGATCTGGTAAAACTGGGTTGTCCAGGACGTCCGGTACCCAGCACTTTCACCACTACAATATTTTTACATCTACAATATTTTTTGAGCATTTATGAACTTTTGCTATTATGTGTCGTCTCTCGTGGCGCTTTTACTTTTTTTAGTAACTGTACTTAAGGAAACGTTCGTCCCAAAATGTGGCGCCGACTACTCGTCTTAGATCTCTGGCATGTAAGTTGAACTCATAATGTTCATAACAAAAAATATGCTCCAATCCGCGCTGTGAAAATGGTTGCCCAGCGAAGCTGTGGCATCACCTGATCCGATAGCCCAACGTGACGTAACCTTGAACTGGATCCTCCCGAGCCTGAGCATGACGTCATTGGGCATATTGACGTTTCTCTTCTTTTCATCACTGATCGTATTCGCGCTGCTATTCAGGCGGCCTAACTGTGGGTGGCTTACTTTGGGCCGGAACCGCTGTGTCCTGCCTGGCCTGAGCAAGACGCCGTTGTGCACAGTGACAATGCAGTCCTCGTCGCCGCTCATCGTGTTCACGGGGGTCTTCGGGAGTTCTAACTATGCGTGGTCTTTCCATAGCGCTATTGCATCACAAATGAAGCCAATTCCTAAGCGGGTTCTCACTTTACATATGAAAGTGTACTCATGTCACCCCCTGTTCCATATGTTACAGTGCGGCTAACCAGCACCTGCAGCTCCTGCAACCGCAATCTTTACCGGGAAACGCTTGCGCGAATACTATGTGTGAAGGTGAGCTTTCTGGTCATTGTTTTTTTCTCCCGTACGGATGGCGCCGTCGCTGCCGCTGGATGGATGGACGGATGATTGAGGCTCAACCCTTTGAATCGGGCGGCGGCGACGCGTGCCACCTAGCCTTGAATGGTACTATATGCATGCATACCTATATATTTACTCGTTTACTTTTGCGTTCATATTATCCACCAGTCAGATAGCCTCCGTCTAGTTATTTCTATCTGTTCAAAGTCTATTTTACTTTGACTGTCTTTAAAACCCAAAGCTTTGAATAGTTCCCCGTTACATTCAACTGCAGGGTGAAATTGTTTACAAGCAAGTATCAGGTGTTCAGCTGTTTCCTCCTCCTCTCCACATGACTCGCGCAACAAATCTAGCTCCTGGTATCTGGCTCAGTACGTTTTAGTCCGCAGTACACCTTTCCTGGCCTCAAACAACAATGATCTTCCCTTAGAGTCATCATAAATATTTTCTTTGGCTATTTCTTGCTTAAACGTCCTGTATGTCTCTAATGCTGATTTGGTTTGCATCTCTTTTCCACATACCCCTCTCGGTCTCCTTAACCTTTTTCTTGACGGATGATTCCTTACCTGTCCCCCCACTGCTGCCCAAGTATTTGCTTGTCAATTTTCTAGTTCGCTTCCTCCACCTTGTGTCAACATTTGTCGTGTATAAGTAAATGAAAACCTTCTTAGCCCACCGCATTTCCCCCCTTTTTCTCAATCACTCCTCAAATGCTACCTTGCTACTAGCCTCTCTGCCCTCGAAAGAAGACCATCCCAGATCCCCCTGCACCCCAAAATTTGGTGTCTTGCCATGTGCTCCCAGAGCGAGCCTACCCACACCACGTTGCCTAGTTTCCAACTGTTGCCGAGTCTCTGCTCTCATACATAGAACTGCATTGGCAAAAGTCAGGCCTGGAGCCATTACCCCCTTCCATATCACTCGTACTACCTCGTACCTATTGTAGTTGCAGTTCCACAGTGCCCTACTCTTCCTAATCGCTGCACTTCTGTTACCTTTACTCGTTATATATTTTTCGTACTCTGTCAGACACTCAATGCCATTATTTATCCACACCCCAAGATACTTGTATTTATCAACTATCTCCAGCGTGGCCTCCTGTATCTTATGCTCGCCGCAAATGTTATCATTAAAAATCATGACTGCTGATTCTTCTTTGCTAAACTTCAAGCCTAATCTGCCTCCTTCTGTACCACATATGTCCATAAATCCCTGCAGATCTTCTGTATTGTCAGCCATTAATACAATATCATCCGAGTACATCCGTCCTGGTAACGACTGTTCAATCAATTTTCCTTGTTTGAAAACTGATAAGTTGAAGCCGAGTCCGCTGTGTTGTATTTTGGTCTCTAAACCTTGTAGATACAGCATAAACATCAGAGGTGACAATGGGCACCCCTACCTTAGCCCCCGCCGAATCATTACAGGCTCCGAAACCTGCTTTTTCCATGGTATAATCACCCGGTTACATTTATAGATATCTGTTAAGAAACTAATTACTCCCTCTTGCACTCCTAAAGTTTCCAGAATGCCCCACAAGCCCTCTTGAAGTACACTCTCATAGGCTCCCTGATGCTAGGAGGTGAGCGCCATCTGGTGGCGATGCTACGAACATGGCGCACGTGACACGCGCCTTGAATAGTAGAGTTTTCTGCCGACGGAGATGAAGAAATCCCGGGATCCTAGTCATATGCAACTTAACGGTAAAACAATTATGTACCAAACACATAAGGACTTTTGCGCACACAGAACTCGCGTACAAAAATGTAAATGTTCCCACAATATAAGCACTCACACAACGTTAATGCTCACGAAATATCAGTGTTATTGAGCAGTTTCAAATTCAGTCTCTTTTGAGTGCCGCATTCCAAGCACGACGCTCTTGTACTTGGACACAGTAGCCACAGAAACACAAGGAAAAACGTAGACTAAATATCGGTCGTTTAAGAAAAACAAGAACAGCGATGCCAGCAAGAATAAGAACAAGATTACCAGTTTCTTTGGTGCTTCTTCAAGATTTCAGACTCCTCCAACAATTTAGCTATGATGCGTGCAGCTACGTGTTGCTTTTTTTCCAGTGGCCATATGCCAAAAATCTCCCCTAATGATAGTGGTTATCTAGCCAAAGAACGAAGGTTTGCCGAAAGCCTGTTACGGCGCCTCATATATATATATATATTTTTTTCATTTCACAAGAAGGTTCTGTATACCTTCTTCAGCATCTTCATAGGAGCATGTAGCGTTGTCACTTTTTCGCGCCTTATACAAAAAGCTTTAAGTGTATACTGTGCCGAGCCGTAGTGAATTAATTGTTATTTCCACAGAGCGGCTGGCTTTAAACGGAATGTTGGATTGTACCAGTAGTCTAAGTCCTTTGACCAGATGTTTCCTGCCGCGTCTACGAACCAAGTTTTCCTGGACGACCAACCGCATAATTTGTTACTACTGCCTCGCCGCCAGACGTAGTAGTGACGAGTCCTCTTTTTGGTGGGCGGCGCCTCTCAACTGATCATCACGTGCCCTATAATTTCGCAGTGACCTGGTATACATCGGAATATTATATCATGATGAAGATTCTTCGCCATAGTACGCCTTGTGAATTTCATGTACTAACGTGCTGCTTAGTTTTCCTAAGGCGATTTTTTAATCCACATTAATTATGCTTGCGAATAACTCAAGAGAACCCAGCAAAGTGGTTCTGACTGTTCAGATATAAAGCGTTTATTAACTTTTTTAATAAGTGATGGGTTCTCTCTCGTGGCTTCGTCACCACCTTATCATAAAAAGAAGCAATCTTAGAGTCCCCCATAACCATTGGGAAACCAGTGAAACTAACTCTGTTAGTAGCAACCCACAAAAGCGTATAATATTTTATGCACTCCCTACATAAATAATTAGTAATTATAAGCTAATTATCCATCTTACGGCCAGTGTGTTGATCCGAACCTTTAGAGCGCAGTTGAAAACAGACGTATCAGCTGTTTCTTTTGCGCTATATTTATGGCATCTATTTTCCATGCTATTAAAAGAAGTTCTGCGAAAAGTTAAATAGTATCTTGCTGGCACGCCGGGGCAGTGCTGCTCACAAACAGGTAACAAACGAATTATTTCTGCCCGTGTAATGGCCGAATGTAGCCTTTCCGTCGCTATTTTAATTGGCCTAGTTCGGCAAATTAACAGCCTTCGCGGTGATAGGTTCTCGCCCACTAGTTATCGCCATCACAAAGTATTCAGCGTTTAAGCCTATAGTACATTCAGCTAACTGTATATCGGCGTCCACGCAACGATGTTCGTCCGGCATGATCGCCAGGTGCCTAGCGTCAGGACAGCTTGCGCCTGACACCAACCTGGTCTAGTCAAATGCTTTTTTCGAGTTACCGCCGCCACTGGAAGGGTTATAGTTTAGTTTTAAATGTTTTTGAAACAGCTAAGAAAAGGAAAGTATCTCGTGCAGTACGTTGTCGCTAACCTCCGTCGTTTAAGTGCAGACTGAGAACAGTAACTGAGCGAATACAAGTTCTTTATTTTTGCAAACATGTTTGCAATGGTTTCCAGGGCTAAAATCTGCGGTCAGCAGCCTCACAGAGGCCCAGAAACCGAATACAAGGCAGGGGTTGATTTCATGCGCACGTGGTGGCCCCGGGACCTTGCTCACCATCAACAGATACATATAAGTAGGTAACAGACCATTAAAAACTCAAAAATTATCAGAAATTATAATAGCGTAATACGTCGTCGGACATGGTAAAAAATAATAACACAAGCAGCAAACGTGTTACAGTACTTAGGTATACAACACTAGATATCTACGTAAGCGTATTGTAAAAAAATGCTAGCATAAATGCTGACACAAAGAACACAACAAACGTATGAGTAGTTAACAGAGCATCAAAATAGCAGATCAACAGAGATATATTAGATAAACATTAAACATTAAACAACTTAACGTGAAATTATTCACTGCATAATACACAACAACGTCAACTCCAAATAATAGCAGCATAAAGTTGCCCTTGTCCGAAGAACATAACTGAATAAGCATTTAAATGTCCGTACGCTAAAATAATTTGAGTAAAATTACTTGACGTTAATGCGGGCGTTGCTATATCTTCGTAGATGATCATCATCATCATCATCATCATCATCATCATTAGCCTGATTTCGGCCACTGCAGGGCAAAGGCCTCTCCCATACTTCTGTAACTACCCCGATCATGTACTAATTGTGGCCATGTTGTCCCTGCAAACTTCTTAATCTCGTTTGCCCACCTAACTTTCTGCCACCCCCGCTACGCTTCCCTTCCCTTGGAATCCATTCTGTAACCCTCAATGACCATCGGATATCTTCCCTTCTCATTACATGCCCTGCCTATGCCCATTTCTTTTTCTTGATTTCAACTATAATGTCATTTACTCGCGTTTGTTCCCTCACCCAATCTGCTCTTTTCTTATCCCCTAACGTTACACCTATAACTCTTCTTTCCATAGCCCATCGCGTCGTCCTCAGTTTAAGTAGAACCCTTTTCGTAAGCCTCCAGGTTTCCGCCCCGTACGTGAGTATTGGTAAGACGCAGCTGTTATACACTTTTCTCCTGCGGGATAATGGCAACCTGCTGTTCATGATCTGAGAATGCCTGTCAAAAGCACCCCAGCGCATTCCTATTCTTATTATTTCAGTCCCATGATCCGGATCCGCGGTCACTACCTGCCCTAAGTAGATGTATTCCATTACCACTTCCAGTGCCTCGCTACCTATCGTAAACTGCTGTTCTCCTCCGAGACTGTTAAACATTACTTTAGTTTTCTGCAGATTAATTTTTTGACCCACCCTGCTGCTTTGCCTCTCCAGATCAGTGAGCATGCATTGGAATTGGTCCCCTGAGTTACTAAGCAAGGCAATATCATCAGCGAATCGCAAGTTATTAAGGTATTCTCCATTAACACTTATCCCCAATTCTTCACACTCCAGGTCTCTGAATACCTCCTGTAAACACGCTGTGAATAGCATTGGAGAGATTGTATCTCCCTGCCTGACGCCTTTCTTTATTGGAATTTTGTTGCTTTCTTTATGGAGGACTACGGTGGCTGTGGAGCCGCTATAGATATCTTTCAGTATATTTACATATGGCTCGTCTACACCCTGATTCCGTAATGCCTTTATGACTGCTGAGGCTTCGACTGAATCAAATGCTTTTTCGTAATGAATGAAAGCTATTATAAGGGTTGGTTATATTCCGCACGTTTCTCTATCACCTTATTGATATTGTGAATATGGTCTATTGTTGAGCAGCCTTTACTGAATCCTGCCTGGTCCTTTGGTTGAGAGAAGTCTAAGGTGTTCCTGATTTTATTTGCGATTACCTTAGTAAATACTTTGTAGGCAACGGACAATAAGCCGATCGGTCTATAATTTTTCAAATCTTTGGCATCCCCTTTCTTATGAATTAGGATTATGTTAGCCTTCTTCCAAGATTCCGGTCCGCTCTAAGTCACGAGGCATTGCGTATACAGGGTGGCCAGTTTTTCTAGAACAATCTGCCCACCATCCTTCAACAAATCTGCTGTTACCTGATCCTCCCCAGCTGCCTTCCCCCTTTGCATAGCTCCCAAGTCTCTGTTTACTTCTTCCGGCGTTACTTGTGGGATGTCAATTCCTCTAGACTATTCTCTCTCACATTCTCTTCGTGGGTGCCACTGGTACTGTATAAATCTCTATAGAACTCCTGAGCCACTTGAGCTATCTCATCCATATTACTAATGGTATTGCCGGCTTTGCCTCTTAACGCATGCATCTGATTCTTGCCAATTCCTAGTTTCTTCTTCACTGCTTTTAGGCTTCCACCGTTCCTGAGAGCATATTCAATTCTGTCCATATTATACTTCCTTATGTCATCTGTCTTACGCTTGTTGATTAACTTCGAAAGTTCGGCCAGTTCTATTCTTGCTGCAGGGTTAGAGGCTTTCATACATTGGCGTTTCTTGATCAGGTCTTTCATCTCCTGCGATAGCTTACTGGTATCCTGTCTAACGGAGTTACCACCGACTTCTACTGCACACTCCTTAATGATGCCCATAACATTGTCGTTCATTGCTTCAACACTAAGGTCCTCGCCCTGAGTTAAAGCCGAATACCTGTTCTGTAGCTTGACCCGGAATTCCTCTAGTTTCCCTCTTACCGCTAGCTCATTTATTGACTTCTTATGTACCAGTTTCTTCCGTTCCCTCCTCAAGTCTAGGCTAATTCGAGTTCTTACCATCCTATGGTCACTGCAGCGCACCTTGCCGAGCACGTACACATCTTGTATGATGCCAGGGTTAGCGCAGAGTATGAAGGCTATTTCATTTCTAGTCTCGCCATTCGGGCTCCTCCACGTCCATTTTCGGCTATCCCGCTTGCGGAAGAAGGTATTCATTATCCGCATATTATTCTGTTTTGCAAACTCTACCAGTATTTCTCCCCTGCTATTCCTAGAGCCTACGTCATATTCCCCCACTGACTTGTCTCCAGCTTGCTCTTGCCTACCTTGGCATTGAAGTCGCCGATCAGTATAGTGTATTTTGTTTTGACTTAACCCATCGCCGATTCCACGTCTTCATGGAAGCTTTCGACTTCCTGGTCATCATGACTGGATGTAGGGGCATAGAGCTGTACGACCTTCAATTTGTACCTCTTATTAAGTTTCACAATGAGACCTGCCACCCTCTCGTTAATGCTATAGGATTCCTGTATGTTACCAGCTATATCCTTATTAATCAGGAATCCGACTCCTAGTTCTCGTCTCTCTGCTAAGCCCCGGTAGCACAGGATGTGCTCGCTTTTTAGCACTGTATATGCTTCTTTTGTCCTCCTAACCTCACTGAGCCCTATTATATCGCATTTACTACCCTTTAATTCCTCCAATAACACTGCTAGACGCGCCTCACTAGATAGCGTTCTAACGTTAAACGTTGGCAGGTTCAGATTCCAATGGTCAGATTCCAAAGAAGGTCACCTTTCAGGATCTGCAATTTATAAAAGTACAGAAACATGGCATTAGCCATAGGTCAGTGCTACGGGTTCGATTATCACAATGGTGTTGAAGCAGTGCAATTGAAGTAATGAAATTCTTTAAAGTGGGAAGAAGTGGGATACATATAATGAGCGGGAAACATGAAGTTTATACGTATGCTGTATTTTTATGTTGTTGTATGACTGGAAATAATGTTCAGTCGAAGATATATGATCAATATTTGCGATATTGCGAATAACTTTCTTTTTTAATAAATAAATCTTTGTAATATTTCTTTGTGTAGTAGTCAACCATATCCTATTGTAATGATTAATGTGTGAAGCAAATAGTGCATTGCACTGGAAGAATGGCACAACGCGACAGCGCTCCTGCACTCATTGAAAGTTTTTTACTCAAGTTGTCAATGTGAGAATCCCAAGTGAGATACGAGCTAAATGTAACGCCAAGAATTTTATATTCATTGGGAACTTCAATTCTGTGTCTGTCACAGTATATATCCTGTTCCACGTTAATTACTTTATTTTGAGCACGCAAAGAAAGAACCTTAGCTTTAGTTGGGCTAACTTTAAGAAAGTTAGAATGGGACCAAAATACTAGTTTTTGAAGTACGTAATTACATCTTGACGCCAGATAGCCTTGATGAGGGGCAGAAAGCAAGATAGTGCTGTCATCCGCGTGTACTCGTATAATAAATTTTGAGCTTCTATGAACACTGACAATATCGTTTGTGTATGCATTACGCAAAAGAGGACCTAAAATATTGACTTAAGGCACGCCATATTATATGAGGGAATATGAATGGTAATTGCCGATGCACATATTCTAAGTAGTGTTGGTTAAATATGAACGGAATAACTCGATCTGCCTACCACGAACCCCGTAATCTGGGAGTTTTTGTATAAATGTATAATGGTGGAGTGAATCGAAGACCTTTCTATAATCGCTGAAAAGACCTGTAGTCGGGTACAGCTTTAGAAAAAAGGGCGCGTTTACTCCTCCGAGGCGGATGCACTCGAGCATCCACCAATGGGCGCGCACTCTGGACTGACGTCATGAGCAGGACAGCCGGTCACCCCGCCGACGGAGAAGATGGTCGCCCGCGCTTCAAACTGGGCCAAGTGGCGTCAGCTCTGTGCGTCAGCCGCTCGTCAGAGTGAATTCCTGAACTGTTTGTGATGGTCTATGATGCCGGAAATATCACTGCAAGCTTACGATGCACCATTTGTGCCGCGTGCGTTTATTCTGAGCCGTGATCCGGCGAAAAAATATTGCAGCGATAATCGCTGACGCTGCGCTACGCTTTGCCTGAAAACAGGATCTCGCGGCGACACACCGCTACAAACACACATCCTGCGTGTTTGTTCCATGTTGTTTTATTTCGCTCCCAAGTGAAGTTAAGACGAGGAAAGTTTGCCAAAGTCTGGTGCCTACTGTTAGCGGCGGGTGTGTTCGTGCACTGTGCGGCTGCGTTTCTCGTCGGACAGGGTGAAGTGATGGAGCAAAACCATTCTCGGGAGACACGAGGAAAGCGTGCGCGCATGAAACAAACCTACGAGTGTCTCAACAGAAAATATTTGTAAAAGAAGCCTCCAACGCAAAGATTTCTTGCCCTCAGCTTAGCGTGAACGATCGTTGTCAGCACTAAGATAGTCGAGCGTTTAGCGGCGGTGTTCGAGCGTTGTGTAGCACCGTCGGTTGATTGCTGTCCACCAGTGCTCACTGCACGCGCAAGCTGTAGAATGCGAGCTGTGCCACAATCACGCATAAGGCTAGGTGTGCTGCGAGCACTCAATATGCTTTGCCACAACACGGCTCCGCAAGTGACTTTTGTCACTTGCAATGAAGCTAAAGAGCAGACGACGGGCAGCGCTGTAGAAGGCACGGGGTTACTTTTCTCTCGCAGTCCGGCATGTGCTGTAGCACATCGGAGCTCTACTAAACCAGTCATCAAAATATAAAAGCCTTTATTGATACCGAGAATTGTTCGTTTCAGAAGCGTGACTTCTTGAGCGGAACTACTTTAGTTGGGGAGGCATTCGGCTGTCGCGCTTCGGTTATCTGGGCGGGGCCTCCCCTTTTTTCTAAAGTTGTACTCGACTATATAGTTACATGTTTATTTTCAATGTTCCGTAGCACGGCCTCTCTTAAACTTAACAAAACTGTTTCAGTAGAACATACTTTCCTAACACCAAAATGGACGTCGGAAAATCGAATCATTTTATTACAGAAGCTGGTTAATCGAGAAAAAAGTATCTTTTCTGAGCCTTTCGGTAAAGTTGGTACCACAGGTGTGGACCTATAATTGTTTGCCTCGTTCTTATTGCCACCTTTGAAAATAAAAGATACCTTGGACCTTTTCATTGCACCAGGATATTGACCGAATTGGACAATAATATTAAATATTTAGGCGAGCACAGGCATAATGTTTTCAATAACACTTTATAGGTTTTAACTGCGGTTAATTTTCTATATCTAAAGCCTTGCTGTTCTTTAGACCTGTAAATATTCGACAGATTTCAGCTTGACTTATATCATGTAAAGCAAAGCTTTCAGCCTGGAGCTTGAGTGACGGTCTGATAACCCCTACGTTGCTATCTGCCAAAGCATGTTCAAGGAAGACTCGGATGAAATAATCAACAACAATGTCCGACGATTTCGCGGTTATCGGACCTTGGCTTTACGGGCGTTTCCTATTTGTTTTCTTGACAAAGAACCCTGCTGAACACTTTCCACACAACTTCAGCTTGTTCTTTTTTAATGTCAGAAAACAGTCGTTGATAATATGTTGTCTTGGAAGATATAAGCTGCGCATACTATATAATCATCGATTCCCAAACGGCAGTACGCCACTTCGCGAACAGCCGGATCCCACTTGAGGCACTAAACATATGCAGAAAAGGCAAAACAACAAGGGAAGACAGATGCGTGCAAATCCTGTGGATACCAGCCTAAACCTCCGATTCAACGGCAGACGACAACCCTAACGCGGCGGCATACAACGTAGCTCGAGGATTCACTTTTCAAGTTGCGACGAACGTAGACCCCTCGACAGAGCCCTCTGAATAATGGGAAGACAGAATGACCAGGTTCAACGACATCACCAACCATTACAAGATGCAAAGATGCACTTATCCACCACCCCATCCACAACTGAGTCGATTGCAAGCTGTCCAGTGGCGACAACTACAAACCAAATGATTCAAGAGTCCTAGACTAATGCACGCTATTTATTCCGAAATATGCATAACAGATAGAGGCAAAGTGTGTGGTAGCAGAGCCAGACTAGAAAACATTCTGTGGGAGTGCCCGGGATTAGTAGACGAGAACGAGAGCGAGACCGCCACCATCAGCCTCCGCGCGCGATGGCAGGCCGCGCTGCTCAACTCGAACCTGGAAAAACAACTCTGCCCTAGAAAATCCCAACATTGCCCATCATGAATTTTATTCTGGGCATCTTGTAAAATGTGCTGGGCATAGCGGAAAACATAGTGGGTATGATGAAAGTCATCGTGGGTATATTGGGTGGATTAGCAGCAACAATTTGGAATGGCGCCCTCTCGCGAGTGACGTCACGGCCAGGACTCCGCTTGCTCCGGCTCGCTTGGCTGCCGCGCGTGCTCGTTCCTTACGTGCATGCTTGGGGTATTGGCGGCTCTAACCGTACTTACTTAAGAATATTTTGGATTATTTCTGCTACCACGCCTGAACGGCAGTTTCTTCTTCAAAACCGCGTGAGTCATGAAAATTTGCGACTTGGATATCGTAAACTATGTAGCACTGAAGGGGTCTACTGGTCCTTCAATGCATATATGTGTCTGTCCATTAATTTTGCTTAAAGTGAATGTCTGCAAGTTCAACACGCGAAGTTATATATGATGCTCCTCTAAACACTCAACATTCTCTTGGTACTTAGCTATTACAGACATCGTATTTACATGGAAGAAAAACCTTGATATTTGGTGTCGACATTATAGATCCGTGTCAGAAGGACACTGCCCAGGGAAGCTTTCATCATGATTCTTATTACTCTGGGGAGTTGATTTAGTCAAATGTGGCAATTGTAGTAAGGCCTAAAAGGAAGAGTTAGGCGCGCATTTTGTGTGAAAAGGTTTGGTACTTCTTTCACCGTTCTCTGAAACAGGCACCCAGAAACGCATTGTCTGTTAAGCTCCACGACAGTGCATCATGTAGAGTACATATATACTTCACGAATACCATGACAGCAATCACGTTAAAGAAAATTTCGTGGTTAAGATCGAGAACCAATCAACTGCAAGCGATGAAATGTGTCATAGTGGCCCTCACTAGCTTTTATCGACGTTATGGCACACCCCTCCCGCAACGGAACCGACCAACTGTCGTTATGGCGAGGCACGCATTGTTCGCGAAACCCAGCAGTTCACTACAACTTCGAATTGAAAACAGGGAGTAGCCCTTTACAGCGCCAATTAAAATGCCTATAGCACGCTCGACGCACTACAGCGCAGCTTAGGCTGCATTGAAATGGAAAATTCAAACATATTCTGCCTCACCATGTCTCGACCCTGCGTCGTTAAATTATACAGACTGAAAACTATTCGCTTCATCAGTACATAAAAGAGGACCTCGCATACCCGCCTCATAAAGAAGACAGCACAAGCGTCACACGAATTCACTTCACTTTTGACCTCCACTGGGGAACAATATCTTCAATATGTGACACACTACTAATAAATGAGGCTTCGGTTTCTTGCTGGCTGCAGCGAAACTGCCCAAAAGGCATATTTCACAAAAAAATTGGGTCCGAGCAGCCTATGTCACTTCTCCAAACAGATTCATCATGTCTGTTTCTCAAGCAAGAAGCACCAGTAAATTGCTCAAATAGTTGAACATGTAGCACGAAAAGGGAATAAATATTGGTAAATTCCTTTCCGTGTGCTGCAAATAGCTGTGAGCCTCAATCAGCCTTTCTTCAAATTACCGCCACCGAAACTTAACCGTAGATAGACGGCCTAATTTTGAGATGAAGTTAAAAACGCAAGTGGTGCTGGCAGAATCTTAACTGCAGTGTTAAGTCCTCGTGTTACTGCCGAGCGTTTCTGTGAAGAAATAGAAAAATTGGATATTATACCATGAACTACTCGTCACGAGCAAACATGTTTGAGCGGGTTAAAATCATAATAAATGCTGTAGAAGTCATATATAGCCAGCGTTTAATTGGGACAGGCATGTTGTACCATGGTGGGTATGAAATGTGCTTTGCTTTCGCGTCTATACTGTTATTATCCACGTTAGCTACTGCTGCAAAGTGTAGATACGCGCATGAAAAACCCGTAAAGGGATTGTCTGAGCTCCCTCGGGTGGCACTATAGCGCTGCCTTTGAAAAATATGTCGTCGTCTAGTAAATAAGCTGCTTGATTATATCTTCGCGTACGAAGACGTCGTAAAACAAACATTCAAGAGGACCGTCATAAGTATTCAAGCATGAGGAACGAATGCGAACAAATCGAAACACTACAGAAGCCGCCAGGACAGTGCCCGGACACCGCCCGAACTGTAGCAGACAGGCGCGAGTCCGTGCACTGACGTCCCACGAGCGGCGCTCGCAGCGCCTCTCTAGGTCGTTCTCGGGGCTAATGGTGGGTGCAGTGGTAGATGGTGGGATGTATTGGTGGGATACATACTGGGTGACTTGCCTCAATGGTGTGCGTGCTGGGTGAATGGCGGGCTTACCCGGTGGATCGTGGGACACATAGTGGAAGGAAAATGAGCAAATATATGTGACAGCGAGAACATAAAAGGTACTTCAATGGCAATGACACGTGCAGTGATGATGGCGGGTGCCTCATGTGTACATGGCTGTTTGATTTGCCAAATGGTACCACTGCATGTAGTCCTTTTTTTTTTACTTATACAAACATCCTTTCACATGTACTTTTCTATTATAAGATTTATTCTTATATTTCAGCACATTATTTTATTTTGCATCCCGAATCATTAACTATTGTACCCTGCTAAATTTGTGTCTAGTATTTATCATGCTGCTTTTATTCTAACGATCTCAGTTTAAAGTGATATTGAGTTGAACTCAACTTGAACATTGATGGTGATGGTAAACCATGATAGATATGTCTGTGCTACTATACTGTACTGGCAATGGTAAACTGCATATACCGGTCAGCATAGTGGGAAGCACTTTCGCTCAGCGAGTGTTGGGAGACCAATAGCGAGCCCGGAATCCTCGCGGCAAACTGAAATTTTATTCTTATATAATCTATGTGTTATAGATACTAATGACAATAATACATATGTGGTACATGCGCTTTCGAAGTTTCCAGAGTGGTAACACATATAATGCCAAACTAAAATTCTAAAAGAGCTGAAGGACAATGTTCTTTAAGGCAGCCATTATTGTAGAAAGTGTGTTGTCAAGTCGTTCTTGTGGCTGTAGATCAGCAAAATTACATAAATTAGGTTTTTTTACAAGACGCTTTCTTTCAATGCACTGTCTGAGCCTCTACATGTGTGTAGCTTCAAGGTGCCAAAAGAATGAAGTGCTAGCAGGGCTGCTTATCTTCAGACATATAATGTCAAGTATTGAAGCTCTTAAGCGCTTTATTTTGTACAGTAATGATACAGAATTCAAGTGTGCTACATTTTAAATGAATTAATCTTGCTCTGTTCTATGCAATGGAGGATAGCCCAGATATTGCAGTACATTTTCCTATGTTGATGAAATGTAACTGTCAATCAGCAAGCTATACAACATACATTATAGAAGACAAAGCATTACGCTCCAAGTTGTATAAATTAAGGCATTGCTTTGAGAGATTAGGTGTATGCTATTTCACTAAGCACTACATTGCAATGTAGTTGTAGTGGATTTCTATAATGAAGAAAGAAAAATAGAACCCACCAGAAAAAATATATCTTTATGAAAGTACACATTAAAACTAATCCAGAACTTTACTTTGTGCAGTATGCTAAATATGTAACCAGACTTTATGAATGAACATTTAATGATAAATAGGCCTTCTAGAGGGAGCTTAGCACATATCCTATGATATATATTTAAATGTACGCCATTTAATTATAAGTGAAGATGAGTAGAAGTACTTTTAAATTAAAATCTATAGTTCTCGCAATGTCTAATTGGCAATAACAATAGCTGTATATGCAATGCAGCATATTAATTATTCTTCAAGTGCGACACATTTAGGGAATATAGAATTACTTTTAGAAGATATTTTTTTTGTGGTCTATAGAATATTTGTATTTGTTTTCTTGCTTCCTTTTCGGTTATTAAAATTGCTAGACATACCATTATGTATTTTCCAACAAAGCACCAATTAGTCTATGCATTTTTGTTAACATTGTTTTATACATCTTGATTAGGCAGAGTCAACAATAGTGCATCTAATTACTTTCTTGCATATACCAAACCTAAACAATGGCCACTAATTTTCTTATATCACAATCTCATAACACCATTCTGTGCAATCCTGTCACCTCTGACGGCATTTCCATCTTTTTGAAAACCAAATTCTGTTATTGCAACAGACCACAAATAGTCTGTCCTACATAGTGTATGACATGCCCATTTGCTATACTGCAATAGGTCACCAGTTGTCCTACACATCGAATGATGTGTCCCGCTGTCAAGCTAATTCTGCAGGGCTGTACTATCGCAAAAATGCACTTTTGAAAGGCAAAGTACCTGCTGAAAGGCAAACCTTGCTATTGATGGCCAAGACTCTAGCACTGTACACACCTGTCAAGCGACATTCTAATGTGAATTCTGTAATCATTGAATGGGGGCAAGAGTTATAAAGAATTACACTCGGTGCATTTGTTCGAAGGTTACTTTCCAATGTTAACTTCCACCTAAACACTGAGCAACTGCAGAGATGTGCAAATGATGTGTTACAGTTTCTGTAGCAGAAATTGTAGATTCATTTTGTAGTATAACATACTTCATTGCGATTAGATCAGATGTTTCATAAAGGATAAGAAGTCTTATCAACATGAAGCAGCCATGATGAAAACACCGATAAAGGAAAATGAAGCACCTGTTCTACTACAATAAAGTGGTAGAAAGTGACTTGTTTGTATTACATTCCACAATTCAAAACAGGGGATTTTTAAGTTACTCGTAACAAGCCAGTCACTCAAAAACAAAAACAAGGGAACGCACAAATATAGGCACCATATTTTTTCTTACGTTGCCTTACAAAACATGTGAAAAAGCGGACCAATAGAATACTAAACACAATATATTGCTGAAACATCCTGCAATGATATACAAAGTGGTGGAAATGACCAAAAGTATCTTGGAGAAAATATTGAAGCAGGTGACAGAGAATGAATATGACTCAGTAAAGTATTCCAAACTTCTATAGTATGGACAAAGACGATATTTAGATGTCTTCGTGCAGTGATGAGAAGGAGACATATTCAGACAACATGGTGTTACCTGGATGTAGGTCTAGGAGCTGTGATGAAGCTGCTGTGATGAAGCTACACGGCATGGAAGAACTTCAATGATTCAATGTGGCGACAGGAAGAGAGAGTGGCAAGCTGAATATTTCAAAGGAAGGAGATATTGCGAAGGGAAAGAACTGCATGAGAACTGTGCCTGTAACTTATGACAGAAAACATGAGTTGAATTATAACATCAGAATCTTCAACTGAGTGCATAAACTTTCTGGACACAACAATATACATTGACAATGGGACACTAAGGACAACGGAAGTTAGGACTAAATTCCTAAGGACTAAACTAAGGACAAAGACGAAGTGAGGAATCGGTCCCTGTGGCCACCCCAGGTGCTCTACATGCAAGCATATTCAATCTACTGCGACAGTAAAAAGTACAGCGTCAAATTACTCACGCAAGGTAACTTCGAGTTTCACCTGCACATCAAGTAACGTAGTCTACTGTCTAGAATGTGCCGCTTGTAGCAACAATACATAGGTGAGACTGGAAAACAAATTCGTACAAGTCTCAACGGTCACCGCGCAGATACAAAACACAGTTTACCTAAAGCAGTAGCCAGCCACTTCAATGAACCTGGTCATATATTCGATAAAGCAAGGCTCTATATACTACAAACAAATTACCGCTGACCTCGCGAGAGGAAATATACGGAATCATACCTCATTAAATGCCTTTACCCGACGGGAAATAATTGGGCACATGGAAACTTAGAAGGTTTAAAAGCTGCAACTTAAATCTGAAAATATCTTGTCACCAACCAAGGCACAAAACACATTGTGCCGCCAGCTATCCTTAATTCTTAACCTTGCCTATTTCTCCATTTCCAATTTTTCCCTGCCTACTACTCAATTTAATATATTCTTTCATGTTTTTATGTTTATGTCAACTGTGCGACCCCTTTTCCCATGTACACCCGCCTAAGCCCGCTTTTACTCATGTCACCCTCCTATTTGTTATTCCGGTTTCGGTCCCCCCCTTTTTTTCTCTGTTTTTTTTATTTTTTAAACACCCTCACCAACACATTCCAGTCCTATACGCCAGGATACCTTTTTCGGCGCCTCAGCCACACAGGGTACCGGCACTTCTGTATACAGGCGTGATGAAACTTACCTTGAGCTACTGGGGCTAACGTCCATAGAAAGACCATGCCGCTACCTTCTAGCTACCCCATGCATTGCATCCCAAACTCCTTGTCGCGATCTTAACTCCTTCAATATTACCCGACGCATTGCTGCTAGGCCACTGTAGTCATTCTTTCAACTGATGTCTTTTTGGGTGTTTTTTCTTACTCGCGCACTTACCGCCTGACCGGCTCTTCTAAAGCCACAAAAAAGCATCCCGCCAACGACACCCCTGAATGCTCCCTAACCTCTCGCTTCCCCAACAACTTCATATGCCCTTCTTTTTCTTTTCTTGTTCTTTCTTCCCTCTTGGTGCCTTCTTTTTTTCTTTTTTTCTTTCGTTTCTTTTCTCCCCGCGTTCCCACTCTCTCGCTCTTGTCCCTTCGTCTTAGGAACCACGCTTACAGGCGTCAGGCAAGAGCGCTCATTCTCTTTGAAACCTCATCCTTTACAACCAGCCACCACCGACAACAACCGCACGTGACGTCACTCTACTAACCCTTTAAAACTAATGACGAGGCCGCCTTTGACGGAGATAGTCCTGCTATTGAAACATTCGCCAGCCTTTCTGAGGCACCTTATCCCTGTTTATAACCTTTATACCACAGTGTGCTCTTCCATCTCTCAGACCCTTTGTTGATTTTGGATGTTCTGATTATTGAAGCTTGTGAGATATGGCCTACCAGCACTTTCGGCTTACTTTCAGTGGTCTAATTTTATTTAAGCATAAAATGAGCAAATAACTACTACACAAAGAAAGCACCTCATACATTAGTCGCATGTACGCTGTTACCTGGATAGCTGATCTTGTCTTACGCCAAACATCCCAAAATTTTTATGCCTGTCGTCGGTGCCAAAATAAAGCAAGGTGCTGGGCATCATGCAGAGTTCCAGCGCTTGCCGCTAGCCTGTATTAGAATGGACGACTATATAGTGTGGCAGTAACTGGCCTTCTTCTTCTGCTAAGATTCAATTGTTTTGGGGATTCAATTGTTTTATGTACCGGTAACTCTTGTCTGGCATCAACAGTCTGCCGCAAATTCTGTTTCCTACAAAAATGTTTTTTAGAAATAAGGGAGCGTAAAAGATTGCTTTGTAATATTTTAAGATGCTTCTTGAGGCTTTTTTTACATTGAAGATGTTGGTTAGCATAGCAAAGTAGCAATACGGAGACTAAAAAGTAGAACACAAGAACATGGCGGATCCCATGCACTATGGGAATCAATGTAAGCGAAGCTTTGTACGCCGTTTGCTTTGATTGACAATAATTAACGGTAATGTTGGTGGCAAATGTGTACTTTCTTCAGCATTTAGTCCAATACGAGAGTGGTGAATTGATGTAAAGCGTTACCTTGCATGCACCACTGCTGTTTGTCTGCATAGTGCCCAGAACACACAGGGGGACGTGTTTGCTTGAGGCGTTGTTGCGAGCCATTGTTCATAATCTCTGAGAGGGAATTGACCACTGTCATTGCATCACACGGTGCAGCGCATCATCACAGAAGTATTAAACTTTAATTGAATTATGAGGCTTTGCGTACTTCAATTAGTTATTATAAATGCACGTATACATTGTTTACATACGTTCGCTGTCTGCAGCACGCTTCGCTGCATAGTGAAGGCGCTCCTGTTGTGTGTGGCGCTTCTTTCGGGCCTTGGTGTCCTAGACGCCGCGTGAATGCCTTGGAGCCATCTTTCTGGCGCGTGTTTACGGGCTCTTTCTGCACACGGGGCCAACACACTGTTGAGACTCCAGTTCAAAGTGCCTCTTCTGGATAATGACGATTGTAATATTTACACTATCGCAGCCCAGCACCTGCATTTTTGTCGCATAGCAATTAAAACAAGCACAGCACGTGCAATACGCGCAAACAGTGAAATGCTGGCGCGGCAGTGCCGGTAGGGATGGATGAATGGATGGATGTTATGAGCGTCCCCTTTGCAACGGTGCGGTAGGTTGCGCCACCAAGCTCTTGCTATTATACAGCCTAATGTTCTACCTAGGTTAAACAATGAAAAAAAAACGCCAAAATTTACCACGCCCAAATTTTCTGATCCCCAATTACGCACTGTGCTTTTGTACGTTTCCGTCTTTCATCATTTCCCTACTTTTCTTCCACCAATCCTCCAATCGCCTCTTACTAATGCCTATTGCGGACATGTTTGCTTTACCACTGCACCCGCTGAACCCAAGGGCTTCAAGGAGGCCAGTGGTGCCTAAATCGACCGCTGGGTAGACGTCTTCACATTCTAATAAAACATGCTCCGTCGTTTCCCGAGCTTTACCGCAGCAAGCACATGCTTCTTCTTCCTTCTTATATCTCGCTTTATAGGTGCGTGTTCTAAGGCATCCCGATCACGCCTCGAAAAGTAAAGAGCTTCCCTTTGAGTTATCATATATGGTTTCTTTCCCGATTTCGTTTTTGCCTCTTAACTATTTACTCATGGCAGGTTTCTTTTCCATTGCCGCCACCCATGAAAATATTTCAGATTCCCTGACTATCCGCTTGAATTTGTTTGTTCCTGTGACAACCACCCTACAGGCCGCATACTTGCTGGTAAGCTTCCTAGTTCTTTTCCTCCACAGTGAATCAATGTTTTTCCTGTACCGATACCTGAACACTCTCCCAGCCCATTTACTTTCTTCCATATTCCTCAGCCGATCTTCATACACAATTTTACTGTGAGCTTCCCTCACTTCAAAACTAGTCCAGCCCATATCTCCCTGCACAGCTTCATTTGTAGTCTTCCCGAGAGCGCCCAATGCGAGGCGACCCACTGACCTTTGGTTCCCGTCGAGTCCTGATTGTACCCCTGATTTAAAACAAACACCTGCATTTGCAAAAGTAAGTCCTGGAAGCATTACACCTTTCCACATACCTCATACCCACAAGCCACCCAGCGCCTACCATGCCGCCCAGCTCCACCGGGCACCCAGCACCTACCAATCACCCGTCGCCCACCGTACCACCCAGCACCTATCCTGTCGCCGACCACTTAACGTGCCACGCAGCTACACCATGCCGCCCAGCACACACCATGACACCCAGCAACCCCCGTGCCACCCGTCCCCCACCGTGCCGCCCAGCAACCACCGTGTCAGCCATCCCTCACCATGCCGCACAGCACCCGCCGTACTGCCACCCAGCCCCAACCGTGCCGCCCATCACCCGCCGTGGCGCCTAGCTCCCACCAGGCCACCCAGCTACCGCCGTGCCGCTCAGCAATCACCATGCCAGCCCAAGCCCACCGTGCCACCCAGCACCCACCGTGCCGCCCAGCAACCACCATGTCACCCGTCCCCCCCCTTCCGCACAGCACCCACCGTTCTGCCACCCAGCCCCAACCGTGCCGCCCATCACCCGCCGTGGCGCCTAGCTCCCACCGGGCCACCCAGCTACCACCGTTTCGCCCAGCACTCACCATGCCAGCCGTCGTCTGTGTCGCCCATAAACCACCATGACATCCGTCGCCCAGCATGCCACCCGTCACCCACCATGCCACCCATCACCATACTCCACCATGATGGCTGGTGATGGATTACACTATGCCCAGCAAGGGGCAAATTTTCAATAGGGTGGGCAGTCCAGCGGGCCAAGGAAGCCGCCGGGATACAAGAACTCTTGGCCGTAACCTCGGCGGGTGCCCCAGCCCACTAACTCGCCGAACGGGACTGGTTCTTATTAGAAATAACGTTTTCTCACACATTCTGTTTATCTCTGCAAGATTTAAAATTTTTCAAGAGTGCCGATGCTTTGGTAGCGAAAAGGTGTGAAATAATCGATTTCTCTATTTGAACTATCGAGAACTGAACTACTGAGAATTATCGGGCTAATCTGCTCACGGCAAATGAAAGATTGCACTGAAAACCTGTATCAAAACAATACTGTGGGTAAAGACACGTCTTTACCTACTTTCGTTATTTATTTCCAACTTGCCTAAGTCAACTTTCTTAAGACGCGTAATGCGTAGTGGGGCCAACGCATGCATGCTTATAGTGTTCCCTTCATGTCGCCTGCAACACAAGCGTTGTCTCCTACTCTGAGGCTCAAATGTTACACGTGAATGAGCTTGCCAAAACATCATTTAAGTGTTATAATTATCGCTTCGAACAGCCAAGCTGGTTGTGACACCTTGTGGTATGAGTATTTTTGAAGCGTAGCCTGTCCCAACATAGGTGGAATGTTGCTCTACCAGGGCTGTATGAGGCTAAGTTCAGCCTTTTGTACACAAACTTCTTTTGGTAATATCGCGTGTGTCGCGAAAAACTTCGGTGTCTCGCAAGGCCAACTGGTCAATAACATCGCGCCATTGTTTTCATTGGTAGTTGGCGGGCCTAACCAGCCTGTGAGCTAAGCGAAGCGTACTCGTTACAGGTAGGCGCTAAGTAGCCTGAACCGTCCACAACCCGGCGCAAGGAGAAGTATTCGCAAAGGTAAATGGAAACTATAAAACTCTTGCTCATTTTCATGCGACTTCCAGTCTCTTCTTTGCCTTGTCACCTTATAGGCGTCCGACATCTCTGCGGCACAGCGCATACCTATTTATCGATTGGTTTCCTGTATGCTGTTCACGACTCCTTGTAAGTATGCCTTGTATGTGGCCCGGCGAGTAATTATGAGAAATGAGCTTACACCAGATAGGAATATTGTGATCATAGGTTGCCTATTTGATGTCTGAGATGTTCTGCCGTGTTGTACGGATATTGCTTATTGAAAAATTGCATAATGTAGGAAAGACGACAGAGCTTTTGAGAACGCCCTTTCAGGGTTTAGGATTTGTTTCAGATAGCATAACCAACGTGAGGATGCAAGTGCTGAGCCTCAAAAAGGTATCTGATGTAGTTGCAGAGCTTGGTGCCGCACTGGGTGGCTTTGAGCTCTTGTAGTATGGCGCCCACGCGCTACGTAATCAAACCTTTCTTGAGGTTGATGGGGAAAATTGCATTGAGTGGGGCTGTGCTCGGTTCCTTGATGACATACTACTAGACATGAAGCATTTCATCATAGGTAGAGATGTGTCGCGTGTGAGCGCTGACATTATGGGGTAAGGAGCGCACTAAGAGCAATGTGTTTAAGAAGAATGTGAGCCACGGGAGGGATATACAAGGTACCGTTAGGTTGCAGAAAGGTATAAATTGGCTCAACGAGCCCATCTCCGAATAACAGACATAGAACATCCATGTAGGCTTTGCGTGGCGGTAAACATTAACTCGTGCACACCAAGGAATGTGACTGTTGCCTATCATTTGAGAAAACTTCTGTAATTCGTCAGAGTCATTGGGGCAGTTTGAAAAAAAGAAATCTTAGAAGCTGCTCATATCAATCATTTTTCTGACTAGTGCATAAGTGTGCCTTCGAGGGCGTTGACGGACAGAGAACTACGTTTTCTTAACAGTTCAAAGGAACTTTGATGTTGCTCGCCTTCTTTGTGCTTTACATGATTACAGAATGGTTTATCACTCTTTATAACCCTAAATATAATCGCTGATATCATTGTAAGCGCTTTTCTTACTTTCTGTACTTGACAAATTCTCTGCTCGTCTTAGGCGCACGTGGGAATCTGCTGCTCGCGAGGAAGCGTTTAGTAAAACCACATTTGTGGGCGACCGTCTGTCCTGTCCGCCTTGTCTCTCTTCTTTTCCTTTGAATTTTCCCGCTCTGCGCGATGTTGCGTAGTGCTTTTATGTTTTTTGTTTCTTACAGCGAAGCTGTTTATGGGGCTAGGGTTCCGTGCATTTTTCTTCTGCGTCAACAAATACTCCCATCTCGCGTGAACGCGCTAGTCCCACTGCTCGCGCGTTCGTCATCCTTTTCTTCCAAAGCTCGCTCGGCGGCTTCCGTCGGATATGCAGTTTGAGTACATTAGTCATCAGTAGGCAGAGGACTCTCAGGTAGATAATAACGATTTGTCAAACGCTCGCACCACCCTCTCCTGCCTATCGAGTTTCCTTTCCATCCGCTGTCCCGTGGTGGCGCTGCCGCCGAAATGTCGCGCGTGTCTAGTTTCGTACGGCTCCTCGGGACGGCTGTGCCATCGTCCACGCGAATGTACATAAAAAAGCAGAAAGACGAGTTGCCGTTCTCCATTTTGAATTTCGCTTCTCTTCTGTCACCGTAATGGGCAGGCCACGTATATATTCCGGACTCCCAAGGAGCAAAGCGCCTACGTCCTAAATAGCGTCGCTGGTCATCTACCTTCACAGAGTGGAATGGCTCCTGACATTTCTTTCTTTGTCTCTTGCATCGTGTACCTGTAAAAATAGCAGTCTCTCAGTATAATTTCGTTCCTAAATAAAATGGTTCCTTTCATGACAGTTGCGTTTACCGGGCCACATTATATTTGTAGCGTTTTCTTTACCAATGGCGCACCTGAGGCGAGAGACAAAGGGTGTGATGGAAAATAAAGCGTATATATATATATATATATATATATATATATATATATATATATATATATATATATATATATATATATATACACCTTTCTTATTTCAATTTCCTTACTTGTGAAGGGTAGCAATCCAGATGCTCGTCGCCATTCCTACCCTTCCTTTTCTTGCATGCCTTCTCTCAGCACCCGCCGTGGTTGCTCAGTGGCTATGGTGTTGGGCTGCTGAGTACGAGGTCGCGGGATCGAATCCCGGCCGCGGCGGCCGCATTTCGATGGGGGCGAAATGCCAAAACACTCGTGTACTTAGATTTAGGTGCACGTTAAAGAACCCCAGGTGGTCGAAATTTCCGGAGTCCTCCACTACGGCGTGCCTCATAATCAGAAAGTGGTTTTGGCACGTTAAACCCCATAATTTAATTTTTTTTCTCTCAGTCTTTCTATCCATATTTATGGCCGTGTCGCATTTTATTTGCAGCATCTTTGTGAGTATAGACTAAAGCGAAATGTAAATGAAGTGCACAAGTCGGGAGGTAGTAAAGAGAGCTGAGGGCACGACAAGCATTACTTATCGCTGCTTAATAGATAGACAATATGGGCAATGGTAAAGGCATAATCGACGGCAATATTTTCCGTGGCAATGTTTTCCAAGGAAATACACTCTCGCAACCATGCTTAGCAAGGAAGCAGAGCATTACTCTTCGATAACCGCGAGGCATACAGGGCGTTTGTCAACGCCTGAAGCTGCGCTGGTAGAAGGGGGAGATAGTAGAGGGGTAGATATAGGGATATGGAGAGATAGAGATCGTGCATATATCCATAGCTTGTGCTAGCAATGAGATGACAGCCGCTGTACAGAAGGCGACACAATGACACTTTTTACTGTAGTGCTCCAGGAACGGAACTGCCGCGAGGTTTACCTTTTCTCTGGACGGAACCGTGTTTGTGACTGCAGTTCAATCTACAAGGATCACGGGGCACTCCGCATTAATAGATTTTTTTTTTTGCAAAAGAAGAAATAAAGGAAGATCGACCAAAGTCGACGCGAAAGAATACAAGGTGGACGTGCACGATGTGATTTTTCTGTATTTATGCATATTTATACCTTATATTGACTTTCGGTCATTAAAGATAGTGCTTTCCATTCCTGCTTTCCTTTACTTCAGTTTCAGATCCGTCGTTTTTCCAAGCCTTTGATTTTGTCATTCATGACAACTTTTCAATCGCGTTATTTTTTCTTTATTCCTGTTCTTTATTCGCATTATTTTACGCTCATGTACACCTTCCCTCCCCCCACCCACACAAACACACGCACAAACACACAAACACGCCCACACATACATAGGCACATATTTATTCGCAGCATTTCTACTCGTCAGTCATCTGCATGTCAACTTTATCTTTCACGCATCCGACACTGGGTCGACGCATGGAGTTGCCTGACGGATATGGTATTCATTTCGTGGATACACTTCTCACGTACGCACTATTCAAAGACGACCCAGTATGTGTCGTAGGAGCACGTAGAGGCACCAAGTCCAAATTCAAATATTGTTTCATAAACTCTGTCAACGACCCTATTTTCCGCCGGCATGGAAACGTTGACGTCAACGTCATCGAAGACCATGAGCGCCCCGGCACTCTCTTTGGTGCGGCGGACGCAGGCGGCGTCGGCACATTTGCGTTTCCCCTCTTCCACGTCGATGGCGTTGGCAGGTCGGTGCATCTTGCTTCGTCTACGCCCGTCCGCACACTAACAGCACGGCACGTTACGCGCACATGGTGCCGTTTCAAATGCACGCCCCTTACTGAAACCTGTTTCCTGCGGCCCGATATTGCCACCTGCCGCCTCCGAGATCTGAGCGCGCGTATTTGCGTCTTTTTGGGCTGTCATCGCAATTTACACTGATATTCCTTTTTTTTTTTCACGCTTTGTCGCCTTTCGCCTGACCGGGGCCTATTATTTGGCGCCTTTTTCAACTATCTGTGACGTTCTACAGCCGCAAAATGGCCGTTTGCGTGACAGGCAGGTTACATACATACCCAGATCCCTCTTACGCCAAACCCGTGCAAAGTCGTCAAAGAAGGCCATGTGTTCAAAATTGCCGATGACGTATTCACTGTCTGAATGCATTTTTGTGCGCTACTGCTTGTATCACTTGATGAGAAGAGCAGCAGCTTTTTATTGAAAAAGCGATTATATGTACACTCCAGGAGAATTTCTGAAGTTGTAGTGCCATCGACGTCGGTGGGGACATGAGGCTCCGTATAAAATCCAAGTGCGGTGAGATCGCGACCCGAATGCCGTTTCCTTTGGGTGCGAGGGCGAGCGTGCTAGGGTGTGCATGTAATGAAGCCGGCTTGATGCTCGCCGTCCTTCGCGGGGCCAATATGGGAGGTTGCGTGATCAAACGCGTGATGGAAGGGGGCAGCGGTGAGCGCACGTCTTTTTCTCTACGGCAGTCGTGGCTTCGCATGGCTGTCCGCGGCTGAGCGCGAAGCGGGCCACGAACCGTATCTTGGAGGTTATCTGCGGCAGGTGCACAAATTTGGGAGCCAAGGTGGCTGTTCCCCTTTCGTGCTGTCGTCCCGCGCGCCTGGTGTTGGAGGTCGCGTAGTTTCAAGTAGTGGACACGTGTTGTAGCGAGAGGCCGCCCGAAGCGTTCGTTCCCCGATGTCGGTGACCTACATGAAGCGCGTTGTGAGAGCGAGTATTCGCGGTCATCGATTGAGATCTGCTCATGTTTGCCTGTGCGTGCATGACACCATGCTCTTTAATTGAATTAGCAAGCGAATGTTTACTGTAATTTATTTGTTTGCCACTAACGAGCATGTCTTCCGCTATATGTTTACCGCTAATTGAACTGGCAACCTTGCTTCTTGTATTTGCCTAATACTTTTATATCGCTATCGATGCTTCGGCTTTTGGGTGAAACTTTGACTTGTTTTATTCAGTACGATACCGGCAACGAATCTATACATGGCACGTTACTTTGTTGTGACAATTCTGGCGCATTGAATGAAGGTGTGGGGCATCAGTGCAATGGTCGGTCATTTCTTTTGTTTCTCTATGCAACACTGCCTTTAAGAATAATAACCAACGCTTGGTTATAACACCGAGTACTGTAGCATAAGCAACCGCAAAAGTAAGGTCCGTGGAAAGGCAAGGCATGCTGTGTTGTCTTGCGAACCTGGGGCCGAATTCACAAAGCTTTTCTTTCGTAAGTGCTCTTTGCCATTGGTCTACGGCCTTCGCTTTTGATATGTCCAGCAAGGGACAATGCCTGGGACGCATGGCTCATACTGTCACTTCGGAAAAAAAGTAACTATAACGAACATTGTAGGCTGCGAAGTCCAACACTGCTGTACTCGCATCGGGGAATCACAACTCGCAAACGATATCAGTCCATAATATCATTCTTGCCTGCACCTTTATAAAAAAGTAAAATTGAGAGCTCTTCTCTTTTTTTTTTTTTTTTTTGCTCAGAAGCTACCAGTGACATTGTTGACGTTCTCCATGATCTACTATGCCTACGTAGAATATGGGGAACATCCCTGCGTGGTAGATGGGGAATGTCTTTTTTGAATTTCTCACAAGAATAAAATCTATGTTCCATATCATGGCTCTTCGAATCTGTTTCCTGTAGCCCCTCCTCTTCCACAGGACATTTTTTCTCACTTTCTTTGTGCTGCCGGTATTTTCCTTCATGTTTGTTGGTGCTTCTCCTTACTTCTTAGAGCAGCTTCCTTTTTGATCCCTTAGATTGTTTCTCAGATCTCTGCCTTGCTTCAGCTAGCCTCTTCAGTTTTCCAGGAAGTCTCTTCCTCGCGGTCTAAGCATATTCTTGCTGAATTACTCATTTCTCTGACGTGTCGCTTAGGAGTTTGGTGCTCCCTTTTTTTTCGCCTTTTACGAACTGATTTTCGTGGCGCCTCTGTTGCCTAAGGACGGATGTCACGTAGGAACATTGCTGCTGCAAAATCTCCCTGGAAAATGCAGTATTTCATTCAGTTCACTTCACTAGGGCTTCAAGAGGGCTGCCCTTTTGTGTTGTTTCGACGGCTTCTTCAGTGAAATGTATTTCTCTAGAGGGACACGTGAGCCACTGGCCACACTGGGTACTGTGGCTGTCTCCTACGCCCTTTGTTGGCTCTAGTCGATCGGTTACAGAAGACATCATGCAATCTTCATCTCTGAAAGGCTCACTGTTGAATAGGCGACCGTTACGGGGTCATAGTATTTCCGAGATTACGTAGAAATATGGTGCCCGGAATACGAGAGTGGGACCGTGTCCCTTTCGTCTCACCACCAGTATTTCACTCCTCCCAGGCTGCTTTATATGCATAAAGCGATTTGTTTTCGGACTGAGACTTCAGTTAGGCCTATAGTCTTTGTGTAATCAAACGTTTATGCAGTGAGGCATATTTTTATAAGGCTAGTGCGGCTTTGGGCTGCATGAAGCAGTAACCGTTCAGCCCGTACGAGTGCAAAGCAAGTCGGCTTTGTTTATTTTGGGTGGCCGAAAACACTATTTCTTGTAGAGCATGGCCACCATTAGACTGAAGCAGTGACCCAGACTCTCGCCATCTGTTTAGAGGTCAGTCAACCTTGTATGTCTCTATTAGAAGGAGTAGCCACAAATATCCCAGTACTTCCATGCCTGCTTTCTCTTCCCTACAGTTCCCTTTATTTTATTTTAGACCCATAGTTTAACGCTTTGTTTACCTCCTCCCTGAAGACAACGTTCCTTTGAGCACTAAGCCTCCTTAGGTATAGCGCTTTGCGAACGTTTAAGGCCTACGGCACTTTTGGAGAACCAGTGGTGCGCACTTAAAACAGACATGCAATTGATGTGATTGCGTGCATTAGTGTTAAGGGCTAAATTCACAAACATCGCTGTTTACTGAGTATGTTCTGAGTGATACCTGTAACCATTATAAATTCCCGTATTTTTTTATTATTACGTTATCTTCCTTTGATTCAGAGAGCTTTGTGAAAACTTTGCGGAGCCAATCTCAACACACCTGTCACACGATATTTTTAGTTTTAGCCCAGTGCCTCACAGGCGCTTTATTTGTCAGACAAATAAGGGAGCTATATCTACTTGGTGCTGTTACTCAGTCGCAACGTTAACCGTGGCGATTCCTCCGGGGTGAAGTGTTGCAGATGCACACCTCGTTGACGCATCTTGGGTGGACAGTAAAATTAGAATAGGGACTCCACCTGAATTGCCTTATGCAGGATTGACGGCACTCCCTTCTTTCGCATTCTGAAAAGAAGAAAAGGCGACATCACGCACTTTCTGGTAGGCAGTGGGTAAAATACTCCCTCATCGAGTCGCAGTAAATTTTTCTGAGGATGTTTTCTCATATAATAAAAAAATACGGCTGGCAATAATAGTTTTCAGCACGTAATAGATATCTCCGTCTTCAAAACTAGTGGTTGTAAGCTCAAATATGCGCCCTATACCGTTCGCTTGAGCGTCGATTTATCTGTAGTATATCCTCAAGCTGCGATTATGGTTTCGAGCGGTTCTGCTCGCTTTGGCTAATTGAAATTCTCAGCCAAGCCAAGTACGAACAAGCGAAGCAAGCAGTTTTGCGTTTCGAATATGTTTCGAAGGTGTTTCTTGCCACGTTGACGTCATGGAACATTGTTATGGGAGATGACTTACAGCTGTCAACGACATTGCGTTTCTTCCCCTACGTTATTTTTTTTTTGTCACTGCTATGCAGAGAAATAAATAACCACGTGTTTATATTACGCTACTTCGTCGAATGCGTCGTCATTAAGGACAATATGTGGTGCCCACGGCTACCTTTGTTGCGAGAGAGCCGTTTACTAGCACACAACACGAAAAACCGCAGAACTGCTTCTTCGTTGCATGACACAGTCTTACTTTTGTACTATTATTTGCAGTTTCCTTTAATATGTAACTTCGCTGGCCCTTCCCACAGACTTTAGTTCCGTTTATTCGCTGCTATATGGCTACCGAATGCATACTTAAATTCTTGCTCATGGAACAAATGCGCGAATACACTCGTCCGGCGAAGTTACCACAGCAGCGAAAGCATGTAACAGTTTGGAGACTATGCGTAACTAACGAATAGAAGACAACTATACGTAATCATTGCTTACAATGCGTAGAATCAAAGTGGCGTCCTCGCTTGTCCTTGGGATTGCTCAATAATTTCCGTTGACAAGCTCAACAAGATTCGTTAACAAAAAGAAGGAAGGAAAGCCTCACGGTAACACAGTATTCCCTGAGCAAAAGCTGGTGGCTTCGCAGCCTGCGATGCTAAATCCGGTAGCAGGCTCGCACTTCCACTGTCTTTACGTGGCCTTACATACAATATGTAGAACCGGTGCGATTACCGGCGGTGTTGGCTCAACTACTATGCACTCTAAACGAAAATAATCTTGAAGCGGAGTAAATTGCCTGTCCTTCAACGCATTCCAACTTCGGTGGTATTTACGCTCTCAAAATGTGGGAGTAAAAAAATTACATACGGGTGAGCGCTTCTCCGGAGTACAAAAAATATGACTACCATTCTACTCTGCGAAGATTGAATGGCAGCGAAAGCTGGCGACAGCCAAAGCTCTCAAACGAAATGCAAAGTACATTCGCTGCCATTCAATCTTCGCAGAGTGGAATGGTTGTCATTTTTTGCGTTGCGAGTCTGGCGTTGTTGATCGTTTGGAGGCGCCCGGGCTCGCGATTGTCGCTTCGGTTGAGCATCGCGAAAACCTTCTTTGTCGGTGGTCGTTTCGCGCCGGCACGGTTTACATTCTCGTTGCTGTTCCCTCCGGCGCTCCTCGTAGGCATGTTGGTATTCGGGTGTACTAACTGTACGTGTCCTCCCCATCTATAAGGCAGCTGTTCTTAGCGCCGATACCTCTCCTGCTTATATACTGCGATGATCTTGACGTCACGATACTGTTCACGGCGAGCGTTTTAATTTGTTCCCCATTATGACATCTGAGCCGCAGCACTGCACCCCTATGTATTTGTTAGAAATCATCAAGTACGTTTTTGTTTCCCGACACCGAAAAAACTACGGAAGGTTTGTCATATACAGCTTTCGCTGTAAAAACTATAATTTTACTCCCTCATCAAAGGCGGTGAGGGCTGGGGGATAGTCGATTTGTGGACACTTTGTCCACAACAGCTCCGTCGCACGACAATTTTCTGCACAGCGCTCAGCAATTACGATAAACGCCTGCCTTTTCTGTGAAAAAAAAGTACAAAAATATCCGGTGCGGCATTTAGTCACGGCTTCGGCATATCTATTTGCGAAGATCCTCTGGTCACAGCGATGCTGTGAATACGAATTCAATAGAACACGCTTCAGCGGCCGTGGTTTTCGCGAAGAGCGCAAAATTATGACGCTGCTGCGAATTCGTTGGCAGCAAAGGCGAAAAGTTTGATGTCACATTTTCACATCATGTGGTGCATGACGCCGAGCTACGGCGAGCACCCTTGCAGAACCCACCAGGCAGTATCCGTGTACTCACCACACCAGCCGTTTAATCCAGCGCGAAAAGAAGGGAGCCATTTGAGGAGACAGACACGTGCCTGCGCTAGCCATTGTTGACGCATACAGCCGCGCTGTACAAAAGATATACGGTCATCGTTCACGCTGAAGCAAGACACCTGCGCCTCGATCAGCTATCAAAGGCGGCGTCTGAAAGCTTCGACGCTCACGTCTAAAAGCGGCTCTGCCTGCTCGCTGTACCCTGCGTGTTACGGTGTTGCTGCGAGTTCGGGCTATATATATTTTAGCGCTTCTTCTGCCCACCTGCTTCATGGGGAGGCGGGCAAAATGTACCTATAGCTTCAGACTTTTCTACAGTGATCACTAGACGGAACTCTGGCGCTGCGATCGTTCAGCCACCATGGAAATGATGACTGGTACATGCATTCGTTTGATCTTCGTGCTCGTGGCTTCAGTCGTTCTTGTGGCGTTGTGTAATACGCTTTATCCTCCTCCATTGCCCTAAATCTCAGACCAATACAGAGTTCTCTAAAGGTAGAAGGCAATGAGACTATGCGAACACACATCGCAGTTGTTACAGCGGTCGAAGTAGCGAAATCGAAACGCGCCAAGCAACTCGACGCGCCGAGTTTCCTGCGAGAAATTCTTAAGGGTGTTCATGCCGCTTGTCGACGCATCCCTTTTTGGCATAATGGTTTCGATATGGGAATTCTGTGCTTTAATAGTCCTGTGTTCGAATGCTCCGGCCGGACAATTTTATAATGTTTGTTTATTTATTTATAACGCGGTATTTTGTTGATAATGATGAGTTTGCCAAATCGCGAAGCCGTTCGAATCTTGAAGGACGATGTTTTAGGCAGATGCATCTACTGTCATTCCCATGCAGGCTGAGCGATCCTGTTTGCAGCTCGCGTATAGACTAGCAGCAAGGATTTCCTCTAGCAATTATTGTATTACACTCTTTGTCTATAGCAGCCCGATTGTAAGCCAAGCAGTGAGCCTCCAAATTGATTAAGTCATAGGCGCCAAAACTAGGGGGAATATTCATTCTTTTTATTGGTCGAATATTCTAGGAAAACATTTTCTCCAGTTGTGAATTATAATTCCCTCTTTAACCTGAGACAGCTGTAACAACAAACAAATAATAATAATGGATATCCCTACTCTATAGTTCAAAGAAAGATGAACTCTAAGACCTCAGTCTACCTTCGCAATCAAAATACTTTTATAAAACTCTGACCTGCAGATTAGTTAACGCACCTGTCACTGGCAGGTCTCTAAGGGTATTGCAAGTAAGTATGCTCTCTAAGTATGCTCCTGAACAACACTTTGCTATGTGGTGAAGACGTTTTAACTCATTTGTTTATCCAACACATCGATAAACTGCGACGTAGTGCTGACGCATTGCTCTCACATTTACCGCTAAATCGCCACTGAGTTTCTTTTTTAGAAATTACCCCTCAGAAAAGCGGACGACTCGGTTTGGGACGTTGAATAACGCAGGAGAAAGGGACTGCGTGCGAATGTTAAAAAAATAAACTCAGGAACCTTGGGCGCTCCCGCGGCACTCGCGTCTCAACCGTTTTTTCGGAGCCGGTGCGCTGAGCCCTCAGCGACGCCGTTAGAGTGAGTATATACTACTGAAATTATTAGGTCCTTCTTTGGGACGCCGAGCATGCAGAATTAAAACCACCGTTACGTAAAATCCCAACGCGGGCTGCAACATAAATCTTCAACGAAATCGGCATCAAATCAACGTTGGTTGCAAAGTCACATGGATAGAGTGCTGTCACAGTACTCCAACTATTTATAAACGGAACGCAAGAACGCACAATGATGCGAACACAACCTATCCGACTACTTACTGTTGTCCCAGTCGCAGTTGCAGTCCGATCTAACGCATACCGCCCGGAGGCCAAGCCGGTCCCTGCCTGCTTGGGCGCTCTTGCACAAACGGTAGCACGCCTTCAGAGTGCACGCTGTCAGGTGTTTGTGGAGAAAACAAACAGGTAAAACAAACCGCATTTAGGCGTGAAATACTTATGTCCCCGCGATTAATCGGATTTCGAGCGAAACAGAGCGAGAAATTCTCCTCTCTTACTCGTTTTTCAACTTTGAGAAAAACGCATGAAGCCCAGACGTTATCTTTATTGTTTTTTTTTTTTACAACAGCCCATCGAAGCTTGTGCAGTGGAACGCAGGCACGGCATAGGCATTTCAGTGCGGCAGAGAAATGAGCATCTCTTGTATTTTATTACGAGGAAAGCGCTAAGCAAGGCGCGTTAACTAACGATCATGACGGAAAGTGCGGCGTGCCTAAATATTACTGCAAATAGAAAAATGGCGTCAATAACAGTGCTCTACAGGGAGCAGCTTCCTGTAATTTTTCCAACCTTCCCACCTTATCCTCACACGTCATACAACCGGCACTACTAACACCGTTCATGCTTGGAAGCGCATGAGGAGGAATTGGATTTTCGGGTGTATTGCCGTGCGAACTATATTAAGGTACGGTAACTTTTAATAACGTAATGTCTCTTAGTATACGATAGAAATTACCAAATAATCTTGATGTCTTATGAATGTTCTTTTTCGTAAGAAACTTGTGGAAGACGACAATTTACCAAACGCGCAAAGTCAGCTTCTCTCATCCGCGGCTAAGCACCTCCGCTCCAGACGCGGAAAATTACGCACTACGTCCCAGCTACCAAGCATCGCGTTCTTTTTTTCAAAAAGACGGGCTATTACACGCAAAGATAACCCAGTGCACATTGCTCAGAGTTGAGTATATCAGGCACCGCTTATTTTTTTTTTGTTGATGCTATTTAATGTATTTATTAGTTGCAATTAGCCATTATTTGAATTACTGCTCTGAATGCCGCGTGGTCAATGAAAAATTGGTGGAAAATTGAAAGGAACTTAAAAGTTGCAGGTCTATTATAAGCCAGGTACTTTTTGTCCGTTTATTTTTTCCGGCTGACAATGAAAGTCCACCTCAAATGAATAATATCACCCGACTAGCGGCCTCAACACACGCTACCGGAGTTAGTGGGCGATCTGTCACGCCGCGCTGTCGCTATGAAAGGGGGGGGGGGGGGGGGGGGGGCAGGTAAAGGGCCAGCTCTTCCTTCAACTGCAGTGGAGCTTGTTTGATCAAGGTACCGGTATTTTCCTCATGTTTGGGCAGATTGTTATTGAGCGATGTAATTCCAAAGTTAGCAAAGTGGTTGACTGGGGTAGTTGGTAATCAGTACGAAACGTGAAGAGCGCTAAGGCAACGCCTGAACGAAAAAGAGGTGGGACAGGTGCTTGTCCCACCGTGTTTTCGTCCATGTGTTGCCTTCAAGTTGCGTTGTTCACGTTCCCCTATTCTAAAGCGGCGTTCTTTTTTTCCGATTCACGAGGGATTTGAGGTGTTTGGCAAACCAGGTTTTCTTAGAATCACACGTAACGATCATCTTTTAAAAGCATTTGTGCTAGAATATAAGTACATATGGATGGCACAATCGCTTTGAGGAGCTACCAGCAACATTTCGTTGACGACAGTTAATTAGTTAACTATCACAAACGACCTGCTCGTTCAATCACTGTCCTAATTCTCAAATTGTCAAGTAAGCAGCTGCAAACGATTATATAAAAAAAACTACAACACACTACTTTCCTGTTCATCTTTCTCTTTAGCTGGCTGAAGAAATAGGAAATTTCATGATACATGAAGAATATAACGCGTCTGCGCAGCCGCTCACACTAAACTCACACCAGAATGAAGCAACGTCCCGAAGCAGACTCACTGGAAGGCAAAAAAAGAAATCTTTGAGGGAGCTACCTCTTTATCTCTCGGGCCCAACCCGAGACAACGCGTCCGATTGGTAACGTAACGCGCGCCTATACCGGTTGGTGCGTCGTGGAATGAGTGCGGGTGCACTTACATCTCGCGGGACAAGAACATTTTCCAGCTCTTGTGAGCACCGCGGAGTAAGCCTGCTTGAGGGGCAATGTGATTGTCTCGTTGTAACAATGATACTGTGCGCAAAATATTAAACACATCAGGCTACACTCTAGAACTTCACACGAATGAAGTTTTTTTTTTTTTCCACACGCGGTTCAAAAGTATAGGTGCCACTGCAATCTTCAACAGACTATACGCACGAACAAGTGCGCGTGGAATCGTGAATACGTAAGCATTGTTCGATATTGCGCTTCTGGTAATCAAGGACAGGAGAGGTGACGTATGCCATGGATATTGAAGTGACCAATTGAGAACGGGAAAATAAGGTCGAGTGTAGCCACATTTTGGCGCTGGGAAAGTGCAGGTAATTAAAGGTAACGACTCATTTGAGAAATACAGTCAGTACGAATATACGGGCATCGAATAAACGTTACAGATTCCCTTTATATTTTCGCAATTTGATCAATTATTCTACTTTGCAACGAAGCCAATAGTACACCACCATACCTCTATTCTAGCAGTGGTGTCACGTTAGTTGAGCACTCACATAGCTCAACAGCTTGGGATGCTTGCTTTATTTTCGGTGAAAGAGCCACAACTTCTTTTTTTTTTTGCAAACGCGCACTTTCTGTTCACATGGGGTCTTAAAGCCTAATGGATTCGAGATGGTGACAAATTAATCACCGAGTCGTTATGCAAAAAAGAGGTGAGGCGTGCAGACAGGACACAAGATTAGAGAAGTGGACAACACGAACGCCGACTATCAACTTAAGTGGGGCACTGAGGCGAAACAAGAAAGAAGACACAAAACTCATCTGCGCAAGCTCAGGAATGGTATCACCACGTGTAAGTCGAGTACATGTGCCCGTCTACGTGAGAGATAACTGCTAGGGCACTTAATCTCTTCCTTATGTAAAGTAATCGAAGACTAACTAACGCACGCACTTCCACCATTATACATATGCCATGCCGCTACCATATGACAGGTATCTTCATTCTTATGCCTGTACAATATCGCGCATTCATCTAACTCCTGCGTGCAGTTACAATCTTGGCAATGCAGGGAAAGATTAGAAGCTCATCCACCGGTTAACGACCGTTTAAGTTCCACTAGCCTCTCATTGATACACCGTCCCGTTTGCCCTACGTAGAACTGGCCATGGCTAAGAGGAATTTTATAAGCCACACCCATACGACAGTCAGCAAAATTCCCCTTAGCTGTGGCCAGTTCTACATAGGGTAAACGGGACGGTGTATCAATGAGAGGCTAGTGGAACTTAAACGGTCGTTAACCGGTGGATGAGCTTCTAATCTTTCCCTGCATTGCCAAGATTGTAACTGCACGCAGGAGTTAGATGAATGCGCGATATTGTACGGGCATAAGAATGAAGATACGCGTCTTATGGTAGAGGCATGACATATCTATAATGGTGGAATTGCGTGCGTTAGTCAGCCTTCGATTACGTTACATAAAGAAGAGATTAAGCGTGCGATCTTTTACGCGTTCCAAAATCGAACGGAGGCGGTCCGTTCTTTACTTCGCGAAAGAGGCGGTCAATTCCGTAGCGTTCGTCCGATAGCAGACGACACGGACTGATTGACAGCAGATATCACGTCACAATTGACGTCATGGCCTTCGTCATGGTTCAAATTGACCAATCGTGTGCGGCTCGGTGGAACGGACCGCCTACATTCTATTTTGGAACGCGTACAAGATCGCACCCTAAGTGACTTAACAGTTATCTCTCACGTAGACGGGCACATGTAACCGACTGACACGTGGTGATACCATTCCTGAGCTTGCGCAGCTGAGTTTTGTGTCTTCTTTCTTTTTTCGCCTCAGTGCCCCCCTTCAGTTGATAGTCGGCGTTCGTGTTGTCCACTTCTCTACCCTTGTGTCCTGTCTGCACGCCTCACCTCTTTTTTGCATAATGAATCCTTACCAACTAGCTCAGCTTTCTGTCGTTCTAATCATCGAGTTACAGCCAAACGTGTTTTATTCCTTTTGTAACTCGCCGCATGATAGGTCTTTCATTTTCTACTTAACAGCCCTTTCTTCTACAGCTTTAAAGGTTTTCTTTTTTTGTTTTTGTTATTCAAAAGCAGTGCTTGATCATGTGGACCATTAATTTCATAATAAGTTAAGCAGTCATCCATGAACGCTCGAGTAGCTATGTATATGTATGCTCATACTTTGCGAGAGCGTCCAAGCAAGGAATGATCACCAAGGGATCGTAATGTTCCGAGAACCCTCCTTATCGTCATTTTTCTTGCATCTCTCCAACTGCACAACGGATGCACGCCACTACAGTAATAAGAATGTATCAGGTATATCTTACGCGGTTTGTGCTGGCATATACATGACAAATTGTAGCAGTTCCCTCTAACGTCATATGCGTCTTTCCATCTGTCTTGGCAGTCTTGCATGCATCTTTCGTGCCTGCAATCTGTGGGGAAAGAAGACAAATCCCTATTAATTGAGATCGTGCCACACCCGAATCTGACCTCATCAATTTCATGCACATTTTTCGTGAGAATAAGTGCGAAACAGGAGTCTGCACTCAAAAATTCCCTTACGTACGAGGCTTTCTTCGTTGGGCGACATCCAGGCGCCCGACACTCATGCTAGCGACGGGGATGTGAATGATATAATCGCCACGCTGATGCCCTATCACGGCCAGCAAATACGTAAAAAATAATTGTTTGTACAAGCGCCCTTACTCCAGATAGGACACTGCAATCTAAACGATATAACGCCCAATATTGTTTTTTTTTTTACAAAATGTTGTATAACGCACAATCTCGGCAATTTCTTATTTCATGCCAACTTTCACAACCTTGGCACTCGACGAGCTCCGATTTCTTGAAAATAAGTTTGAGGCCTTTCATGATATCAGAAAAACCCTTCTTGCAAAGTATTTCTTACCCAAACGTTTTGATCCCCACAATAACGGCGTGAAATTTCTGTTAACACTTTTGTTACGACGGCCATCGAACGTGTTTCACGGGCACCCACTGACGTCACGCTTAATTCCAAGGCTCGCTGTGCAATTATGGATTTTCAACAGGTCTTGGCGGCCGTTTGTACATTTGGTGCGCACCTTCAAATGTGCGCGAAACTGTCCTCTCTCTCCTCTCTCTCCCTTGTCTTGTCTGCATTCCTTTTCCCAGTACAAGTTAGCAAGTCAGACGTGCGTCTGGTTAACCTCCCTGCCTTTCCTCTTTCTTTATTGAAAGAATATTAGAAGAGGTTGGCGCCTTCATGGCGCCATCGGCTACTCCTTGTCACTTAGCAAAGGAAACAAATATGCGCAAAAAGGGAGAATATCTCACAAAATATAACACTCACTAGAACACCAGATGAATAAAAACTATAGAACTCAACAGTAGAAGAATCGGAAAGTTTTTTGCATGAGTTCAGTACACATACGCATATATATGGTCAGGTATTTAGAATAGCCACACACACAACACATGTAATTACACTGCAAGAACAGAGCACAATTACAAATTGCGTAAAACTTACGATCACTAGATAAATCAATTTTGAACCCAGAAAAAACATTTGTATCACTCATTTATGTTATTAAGATCAACTGAAACTTAATATTTTCCCAGAAGGTTCGTTCTTCGAAAAACTTCTTCAAAGCATGAAGTGCTCTTTTCTGGAGGCCCGCAGTTGGCCATGCACCAAGTTTTTTTATGTTTTAGAGTGAATTGTACTCTGTCTAAAAGAAACAAATTTGCTTGCAATACCCTTCGTCGAGGATCGTATTTAGCGCGCTCGAAGAGGAGATGATGCACATCTTCTTCTGGATGGCCACAAGAACACTGCGGACTAGAGGCACGTTTTATCCTGTATAAGAATTGTCCCGTAAATGCAGTACCAAGCCGCAGGCGGTGCAGAAATGTTTCAAATTTACTGTTTTCTCTGAGATTTGCCGGAAGTCATAGATTTATGCATGGGTCTGTAAAGTATAACTCCAAGTTCTTAGACTGCTGATCAAACAAGGTATTTTTGCTGAGACGACCGGATATCTGCCTCAGGAGCAGACGGACTTCAGTGCCCAAAAAGGGGCAGGTTAATTGTGTCTTCATTATTGTGTGCCCGATTCGCAGCTGCGTCCACCACAATATTACAAGAAATTTTGCAGTGCCTTTCCTCTCTTCTATTTATCTCTATCTAGAGTGCCTCAATGCCCGCGCTATCGCATCTAGCCACCCTATCTCTATCTCTCTTGCGGCGCTATCTAGAGCTTAAACTTTCGTTGTACGAGGAATTTATTTGTTTGCCGTATGGAGGCCATTTTTAACAAGCGCGCAGAAATGGACAACCAGTGACCGCGAAGATGGCATTCGGGATCCGTTAGGTGAACTCTCGTTCGAACGAAGACGCTCTCGTGACTGTGCCCCTCCCTCAGATGATAACGCAGCAGTGAGTCTGAAGACGATGTCTGAATCATTAGATTTTACTTTAAAAGATGACGCCCCCAAATTTAGTGCGGACCTTCATAAACGGTTTCGTGGCGAGTATTGTTTTCTGCCAAATGAAGTCACTGACTTTTTTGTGCCGATTCAGATGTCGCAGAGATATTGGCAAATGCACCTTAGTTTAAGTGCTTGACAGCATAGAGTGAAACTTTGCTGCTACCGTCGCCGCAAAATGTGGCGTTTCGTCCAATATCTGCGACATCTACCAGAAAAAGGCAATTTTTCACTTGGCAGAAGTCTCTTCCTTCTAGCTCACAGCCCTGGTCGGATAAAAAAAAAATTTAACTTTCATGCACTGTGAGCAAATAAGAAACCGCCATTTTGTATATTTAAGAATATAGTTTGTCATTGTTAATGTAATCCGCGTTACATTGTAAACATTTCTGCAGTTTTCAGTAAACTCTGTTCTGTAGCGATACGGGCATATTCATTGAAAGAATCATTACGAAAGGCTTCAAAAAGGACCATTTCTTTTCGTGGTGAGGAAGTAGATAAAGGATGAAACTGTGTGTGGAAATAAGATCGGGGATAGGTAGAGAGGGCATAAAGACTGCGTTCGCTGTCATAAAAAAGTACTTAAGCTAGAAATGGTTCCAACAGCATACGCCTGCGCATCGTAAATGTGGCCAAAAGAGAGGACTACCGGTCAATGGCAAACAGCACTTACCGACGAAAAGCTTTATAATATGGCCTCTCTCCCTTAGTTAGGAAATAAATGCAATTTTTTTACCAAAAATGGACCGAGACGCTCACCTAAAATCATCATCATCATCACCACCCCCACCATAATCATCATCATCAGAACAATCTTTATTTATTTATTTTATTTAGAGAATACTGCAGGCCATCAGGAGGCCCTAGCAGGAGTAGATATAAATACATTCAACTAATACAAGAACACATGCAATTCAGATGGATCTCCGCTACAAGACGAAGGCCTCTTTCAGTGATCTCCAATTGCTCCTCTCCTGTCTTGCGCTAGCTGATTTCAACTTGCATACATTAACTAAACTAACGGACTTCTTTAAGGACGACATGTGGAACCCTGGTACAGTGCCACTGGAATGGAAGAAAGCTAAGTCTCATACGTAAACCAGGAAAACTCAAAAACATCAAAAATATATGACCTGTATCACACACGTCGTCCATAGGAAGCCTTATCGAGGAGGCAGTCCAAACGCGGCTCAGCAGGCGTGTCAAAGATTCGGGACTTTTTCCGCATTCGATGTTCGGCTTTAGACCACACCTTTCAGCACAAGACATCTTCCTACTCCTAAAAGAGAAGGCACTCAACCCACCAAACAGAGGGGAGGTTAGTATAATCGTAGCACTAGACATAAAAAAGCAGTTGATACCATCTCTTATCTCACTATCCTAGAGGATGTGGCGGAAACTGGATGTGGGAAACGAACATACAGTTACATAAGATCTTTCTTATCGAACAGAACAGCAACGATCGGCATAGAGTCAACGAGATCTGCACACATCCCACTAAGCAACCAAGGAACTCCACAAGGCACCATCCTATCCCCACTCCTCTTCAATATAAGAATGCTAAAATTAGCACTAGTTCTCGGGGAGGATCAAGACCTGGCGCTCGCCATATATGCAGATGGCATCACGCTATGGGCAGACAAAATATCACATGGGGAAAAAGGGGACGCACTGAAGAAGGCGATTGAGAAAGTGAAACACTCTTCTCGAGAGGCAAGCATGAAATGCACACTGGCAACATTGGAATGTATACGAGCGAAAACCGAATAGTCGAGTAAAAGTAAGTACCCGGATATAAGCTTAATATTGTAAGGGCAGGCAGTTGGAGAGGTACAAAAACTCATAACACTAGGCATGTGGATACAAGACAATGGCAGGGTATCACACACGCTACACACATTAAACCAAACAACAACGACTGTGGCCCGAATGATCCCCAGAGTCACAAAAGAACGAACAGGCTTAAAAGAAGCGGAGACGGTCAGACTTGTGCAATCATTTCTGCATAGCCTCCCCTTTCTGAAAACTAAAGTACGCCGAAACGATCAAAGTGAACTCCATCATCTAGGCAGCGTATAAGGCTGCCCTGGGGTTACCAAAAACACGAACATCAAGTGATTGGAGGCTCTTGGTATTTACAACACATAAGAAGAACACACCTTGGCTGTGGCAGTGGCACAGAGAGAACGTCAATTCAATAGAACAAGTCTCTAACGCAAAAGTTGGGATATCCCCTGAGAGCGCAGTACGGCGGAGAAGAAACAGTTTTTCTACCCAGACAAACAAGCGAGAAAATTCTTGTTTCACTAATCGCAAAGAATATGAGTACGGAATACCACCAAATTAGAAGAAAAGCGCGATCAAAAGCTTTACAAAACAAATATGAAAGAGATCCAGCGACATACTCCCCCCACACGTGTAGAATGGCAACAGAAAAGTTCACAATACTGACTCTCAATCAGTACACAGCGATAACCGCCTCCATCCGGACCACTTCGACGTGGACGGCGTAGGCAGCAGCCATAGCACTGCCTACGCTGTCATTCCTTCGAGATGCAGAGGTAAAAGAACGATCTACATTGGTCATGACGGACTCCCAGGCAGCATGCCGTTAGTTCATGACAGGTACCATTCCACACAATATTCACAGAGTCCTAGGCACCACCCTAGAATGGCACCACGAAGTAATGTGGTGGTCGGCGCACTCAGGACTCGAGGGACACGAGAGGGCGCAACGAATTGCTCGAGGCATAAGCATCCGAGCATCGGTCGGGCCTTCGGAGGAGCCCCCGATCCACGCGCACGACATCCTCGAAAAACAAAGAAAAGAGAGACAGGAATACAGCAGCCCACACCCAGACCTAAGGGGAGAACAGGCCAGGGACTGGCGCCGCATGCAGAAAAACACATATCCACACCTCCACATACTTAGTAAGACGCACCCTGCACTCTATGCGGATACCTGTCCTTTGAGTTGGGAGTGACCAACGCTTGCCCACGTGACGTGGAAGTTTTGCGTGCTAGCGAAGATCTAGAGAGCCAGAGAGCTCGATCAAGCCCAGCGAACCGCAGAAACCTGTGTAGCTCTAGATTGAGGGACCCACCCAGCGCCCAAAACCCCTGATATAAAGTTTATACTACTAATTACAAAGTTCTACTCTCAACTTAGTGGTATACTTCAAAGAGGTATATCCTGCATAAATTTTGTCAGCTTTAGGTGTATTATTAAGTTCTGTTCACAGAATTGGCACCGCTTTTTTCATTCCTGAGATACAGAGTTGTAAACTTGATACTCGAGAGTTTTAGAATTTAAACCTTTGTGCGAATTTTTAAGAACCTTACGGCCTAAATAGAATATGGCTTCCTTAAGTTAGAAAGCTTGAACTTATTTTTTAATTGCATCGAAGCACATCAAAATCAGTGCAGAGTGGTTATCAAAAAAGCTAGGGTCAACGATTTGTCGATGCTAAGAGGACAAGGTCCGCATACATGGTATTCAAATGATTCGATGCTAGAACCTTGATTATATCCCCCGATATTCTCTCTTTCTTTTTTTCACGTTCATTATTCACTCACTTCGTTTCTTATTCGCATTGTATTTTACGCAAATTAGGTAGGCCTTGCCTTCTTTATGGTCGACAGTCGGTTGGCCCTTTCTTTTTTGTCAGGTGGCCAGGTGGCCCTATCACATAGAGTTGTGTAGCCTGTGGTGCAATGTGGTTAATTTTCGATTACCTAAATGCTTGCCCCTAGCGGCTGCACCGAGAACCAGCTGATCTAGGTTCAGTCTCAGATTCCTACATTACAGCGGCCGCTGCAACGTTGCCCCGTAGTTCTAAAATCGTTGCGATGCCGCCGCGCACTAGCCCCCCCCCCCCCCCCCCAAAAAAAAAACGTATGTTGAAAGAATTTTAGTGCGTACCATTGTGCGTGTCCTCGTGGTGGAAAGACATCAATGTATAACTTCACCATTTTCCTAAAGAAGCGGACGACACACGTCGGATGCCTACATGGATAAGAATCTTCCACATTGAGAAAAAGGCGACTGATACTAAATTGGTATGTACGAAACACTCCACTGCGGGCGACTTCTTTATTATCGTCGAGTATTTCATTGCGCTCTATTTATACTGTATATTTTAAATATGTTGCCGGCATTTCAAATCGTGGAGTGTACTTTGTTTAGGCAGGTGCTTTAGTTAATTCGAGATGTACGCTTAAGCTTCATTTGGTTCAGTTAGTTTAGTTTTCTTCCCCTGCATTAGTCTTACTAATGCCTTAGGCAGCAGCAATATTCTCACTAATATACTTTTTGTGTGCAAGCACGGTTCCAAGAATTATTACTAGCTCGGAAGGTCTGAAATGAACCATGACAAATATTACGCCGCGAGGCGACATATACTTCTGATAGCATACTTTACAGTGTAAAAATTTTTACATCCTTCACGGTGTTTTCTTGTCAGACTGGTAACACCCTTACCGTTAGGGCCATAAAAAACTTTATAGAGGACGACAACGGAGCTCTAACTAGACGTGCAATGACAAAAGACGTAGTTGAAAACTATATAATAATTCTGACAGGCTTGGACACGCAGAAATATCCGACAGGAGAGTTGTATATCTCTACCTGTGAAATTCTTTTGTCGGATATTTCTATGCGCCCAAGGCTCTGAGAATGATTCCGTAGTTTTCAACTACATCTTTTGTCATCGCACGTCTCGTTAGAGCTCCGCTGTCGGCCTCTATAAATTTTTGTAAGGCCCTAATGGTAAGGGTGTTACCAATATTACAAGAAAATATCATTAAGGGTGTAAGAATTTTTACAGTGTAGTTTAGCGGTGTAAGCAGAAGGTGCTGTTTTCTCATTCAGAATGGTGACTTGAAAGTTTATTTGCCCTTGAGAAATATGGAAGCAACTGCAGACAGCGCTCGTTCCAGTTTTCTTCGACCTGGTGACAGCGCCGTAAGATTGCTTTCCGACTCTGCGCACACAGCTAAATTCCATTACAACGGATTCGACTCGTTTCCAAGGCATGCACTTACACTAGTAAAAGTGACATTGCTCAAAATAAAACCCTCGCTAAATTTCGGAAAACTGTTGGAGGATGCACAACTTAGTCCGATTGTTTGCTGTTATTTACTTTTCACGTGTCACGTCTGCTGTGTTCCCAAGCCTGGAACCTACCTCGAACGCTGCGTAACCTGAGCATCAGATCCAGAGTACCTTATCACACGGATCAGCTAACTATATAGAGGAAGGTGATCCCCGACTGGCAAACAGAATCTCCATTTGTTTTTACCCCAAGACACACTGGCCAGGTAACCTAACTGTTCTGATACAAAAGCGTCGAATTTCCCATTTACTGAAAAAGACGGCGTGTGTAGCAGCGAAACGGCATCTAAGTTCCCATTGGCTACGACGCCACTTCATGAGCGCCTCGACGGAGCAGAGCGGCCGAAAGGGAACACCTGCTGCTGCGATTGAATCGAATTTAATTCTGGGGTTTTACGCGCCAGAACCACGATTTGATTATGAGGCACGCCGTGTTAATTTTGACAACCAGGGAATCTCTGACGTGCCCCCAATGCTAGGGACAAGGACGTTTTCGCATTTCGCCCCCATCGAAATGCGGCCGCCGCCGTCGGGATTCGATCCCGCCACCTAGCCGCTAAGCCGCACCATAGCGGCTAAACCACAGGGGTGGACGACTGTTGCTGCGATAACGCGCCACGTGTTGCGTGAGGGGAGAGGGTGCCGCCGCGACGCCACGTCACCCTCCCTGTCGCTCTCGGAAGTCGGCGCGTGATCCGTATCTCCCTGTCTCCCACCGCCTTGGTGGCCGCTGCTCTTCCTCAATGTCTCGTCGCGCAGCACGTCGGTGGCATGCGGCGTTGGCACCGCAGGCTGCTGCTGCTTGCTGCTTCGGGCAGCACGTGCCGCTTTGGAGTCTGAAGCATCTACATCGTCGCCGGCCGCCACCTCGGAATACTCTAAACACAGTTGCACCTTTTGGGGTGTATATTTATTACACAACAATACACTCTAAAAAAAGTTTACGCCCTTTGGGCTTTATATTTGCCACACAACAATAATCGTCATCTGTCTTGCTCGCATTTGCTTTCTTGAAAATCCTGCGCTCGTTATTTTCCTGTCGAGAATGCTCTGCCATGCAGATAACGCGCGTGCCGTTCGTGACTTGGAAATACCGGGCTCGCAGCGTTAAAGAAAGGAAATGCGGACAAGACACATGATAATTATTGTTGTGTGGCAAATAAACACCCGAAAGGGTGTAGCGGTTTTTAGTGTGCAGCAGCGAAACGTGACAGTACACGCCTGCACACCGCAGAAGAAGTAAGGGAGCAGAAGAACGCAGTAAAACGAGCAAAGAAGCAGGTAGCGGACCAGCTGAGTGGGACTGAAGACATCGTGGCCGCCGAAGAAGACATCGTCAGCTTGACTATCCCCCTAGACAGTAGCGAACACAATGCGCGAAAATAAATGAACTTGATTTCGCCGCAATAACGTCCAAGTGATTCTGGTCTACAGCCAACATGCTAACGCAGAAAATGTAAAAAAAAAACTGCCCCAATTTAATCGCAAAACTCAATCAGATAGCCCGCAGCAAATTCGAAAACATAACTCGCCGCGGAAAACTCGAAGGACAGCTCAGTGGCGTTCAATTGGACAATAATGCTTTCTCTTTAAAAGCTCATAAGAAGTGGTTAGATGTCCTCGGAATTTTAGCCACGTTTGATCAGAGCACAATATCCGCATTTAGCTTCTGAAGGTAGAACGGTTGTTACGGCCTATAAATTTTGGGATGCTGTGTGATATTCTGCATCAGGAGTTCAGTGTGGAGTTGCTTATATGAAGGTCGAAAACAGCCAAGCATCGCACTTGCAGCGGCCTAGAAATGCAGCGAAAAAGTGATTTAATCTTTCTGAGGCTCGCCACGCGTGGCCAATTCCATTTTTTACCCTGCAGCTCCCTTGAACGGTTGTTTGTATCTTGGTGTCGCCTACACAAGATCCTTCGCCTTCCGAGTCGGTATGGACGACAGCGCGGCTTGCAGACACTGCGGCGGCGAGGAGACCATCGAACACGTGCTCTGCCACTGTCCTCAATACAGCGCGCACCGGCTGTCACTAGCGACCACGTTGGCACGCGTTGACGACAGGCCACTTTCAGAACAGTAAGTTTTGGAATGCCGACGTGAACTGTCGTCGCAGCAAAAGTCGGTCAAGGCTTTGTTGACTTTTCTACGTGACAGTGGCCTATTAGAAAGACTATAAGGACCCCTTTTCATCTCTTTTCATATTTTTTTTTCTCACGCTTTTACTTTTGTCACGCTTTTCTTTCCGTCTTTACTTCCCCTTTCCCTTCCCCTAGTGCAGGGTAGCAAACCGGAGGTTTTAAGTCTGGTTAACCTCCCTGCCTTTCTCTCATTTGCATCTCTCTCTCTGTTTGTATCTACAAAAGACTAATGTGGTTGGCTAGGCAAGCGGGACGTTTGCACGAAAAGCGCTACCATTTCCGCGGTTTCATCGCTGAAATCTTTGAGACCGATCCAAATAAGGTAGCCGGAAGCACCCTTTAAGCTTCGAGCAAGCACTTCGATTCGGCACCACAAAAGAGAAATTTAAACACAGCACCAAGCGATAGAGCCGGCTTGAACCGGGGTGTCGTAGCCATCTTTTGTTTATTTGGACACCGTTGCCACCGCGAGTAACAGTTTCTGCAGTTACTAATTAATATTCCCGCTAATTACGCCCGCACCGTTACCTTTACCTACTCAGCGACTATTTCTCGCTACATGTACGCAACGCCGATGCCGTCTTACAGCCATCATTGCGTCGCACGCGCCCTCCTTAGTTCAGGCGAACTTCCAGCATTTCTCAAATATGCCACACGGCGGCTTTTCCTTGGCAATCCACACCTACAGTGGTGCACGCTTTACAGGGATAATGTACTATCATTTTTTTTTACTATATTGGCGCCATTTTTTTTCATTGTTAATGTTACTCTGCGACTAATCTCGCTCCTCGCTTTGTTGACACATTGTGACACTTATTGCCACTCGCTAAGGCGCTACGGAAGCGCGAAAAAGCTGTTTTCTTTTTCTGGAAATTGTTACAAGATAGCACCATTCCAGACACGCTGAGCCCGTGGGAAGTCAGCTAAGACATTGCCTTAAAAAATGGTTTCTGCGTTTCAATATCTTTAGATAGGATTTACTTATAGCTAAAGGTTACCGCAGTAGAAAGCTCTAACACTGAGCTATGAGGGATGAGCTATGAGCCGAGTGATGCGGCGATCGCGTAGAGGTAGAGCATCCGCCTCACGTGCAACGGGCCCGTGGTTCAAATACCGGTGCCGCGCAATTTTCCACCGGATTAAAAAAAAATAAAATGCGCCTGTTAATAAAATTACACAAACAGGCCTTGAGTATGGCCTGATCCCGGTGACCAGAACCTGTAACGCACTCCCTCACCAGAGCAGGATTGGCCACCCTGGTGCAGCACTTGGCCAGAGCCTCCTATACGAATACAACAATAAAATCCCGGCCCTCAGTCCCGAACATCTGCGAAGCAACTGACCACTGCGGCGGTCAGACCTGTGACGCAGCGGAGAGTGCTATGAATCTCTGGATCCGGATAGGCGGCCATTGGAATCTGAACCTAGCAACGTTTAACGCTAGAACGTTATCTAGTGAGGCGAGTCTAGCAGTGCTATTGGAGGAATTAGCGGGCAGCAAATACGATATAATAGGGCTCAGTGACGTTAGGACGACAAATGAAGCATGTTCAGTGCTAAAAAGCGGACACGTCCTGTGCTACCGGGGCTTAGCGGAGAGAATAGAACTAGGAGTCAGATTACTGATTAATAAGGGTATAGCTCGTAACATACGGGAATTCTATAGCATTAACGAGAGGGTGGCAGGTCTTGTTGTGAAACTTAATAAGAGGTACCAATTGAAGGTCGTACAGGCCTACGCGCCTAAATTCAATCATGATGACCAGCAAGTCGAAAGCTTCTATGAAGACGTGAAATCTGCCATGGGTAAAGTCAAAGCAAAATACACTATACTGATGGGCGACTTCAATGCCAGGGTAGGGAAGAAGCAGGCTGGAGACAAATCAGTGAGGGACTATGGCATCGGTTATAGGAATAGCAGAATATGGCATAGTTTATAGGAATAGCAGGGGAGAGTTATTAGTAGAGTTTGCAGAACGGAATAATTTGCGGATAATGAATACCTTCTTCCGCAAGTTGGATATCCGAAAGTGGACGTGGAGGAGAAGTGGTGGAGACGAGAAGTGAAATAGACTTGATACTCTGCACTAACCATGGCATCAACAAGATGTGGACGTGCTCGGTAATGTGCGTTGCAGTCACCATAGGCTGTTAAGATCTCGAATGAGGCTAGACTTGAGGAGGGAACGGAAGAAACTGGTACGTAAGAAGCCGATCAAAGAGCTAGCGGTAAGAGGAAAAACATAGGAATTCCGGATCAAGCTACAGAAAAGGTATTCGGCTTTAGCACAGGCAGAGGACCTTAGTGTTGAAGCAATGAACGACAATTTTATGGGCATCATTAAGGAGTGTGCAATAGAAGTGGGTGGTAACTTCGTTAGACAGGATACCGGTAAGCTATCGCAGGAGACGAAAGATCTGATTAAGAAACGCCAATGCATGAAAGCCTCTAACCCTACAGCAAGAGGAGAACTGCCAGAAATTTCCAAGTTAATCAGCAAGCGTAAGATAGGTGACATAAGGAAGTATAATATGGATAGAATTGAGCATGCTCTCAGGAACGGAGGAAGCCTAAAAGCAGTGAAGTAGAAAATAGAAATAGGCAAGAATCAGATGTATGCGTTAAGCGACGAAGCCGGCAGTATCATTACTAATATGGATAAGATATTTCAAGTGGCTGAAGAGTTCTATAGAAATTTATACAGTACCAATGGCACCCACGACGATAATGGCAGATGGAATAGTCTAGAGCAATTTGACATCCCACAAGTAACGCCGGAAGAAGTAAAGAAAGCCTTGGGAGCTATGCAAAGGAAGCAGGCAGCTGGGGAGGATCAGGTAACAGCAGATTTGTTGAAGGATGGTGGGGAGATTGTTCTAGAAAACTGACCCCCCTGTATACGCAATGCGTCATGACCTCGAGCGTACCGTAATCTTGGAAGAGCGCCAACATAATCCTAATACATAGGAAAAGGGACGTCAAATTTTTGAAAAATTACAGATCGATCAGGTTACTGTCCGCTGCCTACAAAGTGTTCTCTAAGATAATCACAAATAGAATCAGGAACGCCTTAGTCTTCTGTCAAACAAAGGACTAAGAAGAATTTCGTAAAGGCTACTCAACAATATACCATATTCACACTATCAATCAGGTGATAGAGAAATGTGCGGAATATAACCAACCCTTATATATAGCTTTCACTGATTACAAGAAAGTGTTTGATTCAGTGGAAACGTCATGAAATGCAGGCATAACGGAATCAGGGTGTAGACGAGCCGTATGTGAAATTACTGAAATATATCTATAGCGGCTCCACAGCCACCATAGTCCTCCATAAAGAAAGCAACAAAATCGCAATAAAGAAGCGCGTCAGGCAGGGAGATACGATCTCTCCAATGCTATTCACGGCGTGCTTACAGGAGGTATTCAGAGACCTGGATTGAGAATAATTGGAGATAAGTTTTAATGGAGAATACCTTAGTAACTTGCGATTCCCTGATGATATTGCCTTGCTTAGTAACTCAGGGGACCAATTGCAATGCATGCTCACTGATCTGCACAGGCAAAGCAGAAGGGTGGGTCTAAAAATTAATCTGCAGAAAACTAAAGTAATGTTTAACAGTCTCGGAAGAGAACCGCAGTATGCAATAGGTAGCGAGGCAGTGAAAGTGGCAAGGGAATACATCAACTTAGGTCAGGTAGTAACCGCGGATCCGGATCATGAGACTGAAATAATCAGAAGAATAAGAATGGGCTAAGGTGCGTTTGGCAGGCAATCTCAGATTCATAAACAACAGGTTGCCATTATCCCTCAAGAGAAAAGTGTATAACAGCTGTGTCTTACCAGTACTCATCTACGGGGCAGAAACCTGGAGGCTACGAAAAGTGTTCTACTTAAACTGAGGACGACGCAACGAGCTATGGAAAGAAGAATGATGGGTGTAACGTTAAGGGATAAAAAGAGCGCATATTGGGTGACGGAACAAACACGAGTTAATGATATATTAGTTGAAATCAAGAAAAAGAAATGGGCACATGGGCAGGGCATGTAAGGAGGAGAGAAGATAACCGATGGTCATTAAGGGTTACCGATTGTATTCCAAGAAAAGGGAAGCGTAGCATAGCAGGGGGCGGCAGTAAGTTAGGTGGGCGGATGAGATAAAGAGGCTTGCAGGGACAACACGGCCACAATTAGCACATGACCGGGATAGTTGGAGAAGTATGGGAGAGGCCTTTGCCCTGCAGTGGGCGCAGCCAGGCTGATGATGATGATGAAAGCTTACTCTTAAGAAGACGTGTGGGCTACTAGGTTTCAATTTCACAATTGCATCATGTCCTTTAAAGGGAATAACTATAACCTTAACCTTAGATAACCTTTTTTTTACCTACCTGAATAGTTTCAATTCTAATGAAAGTACTTTCCGCTTCTTCCATAAATCTAGCTAAAATGGTGGAACAGCGCACTTCCGTTATTATTATAATCACCATAATCATCATCAGCCTATATATATCCACTGCAGGACGAAAGGCCCTCCCAACGACCTACGATTACTGCTGTTTCTCGCAAGCCGCTCTCATTTAACACCTGAAAATGTTCTAATTTCATCAGGCCATCTAATTCGAAGACACTTATGAAAAACGTGATGGTATAGCTGCTTCTCATGCCTTGCCGCGGGTGAGAGACGGAAGTATCACGTTTCGTATATTCTTCAATATTCTGTAGAAAAAAAATATTTTTACAACTTCCTGCATCAGATCCGCGATTGAGGGTAAGAGCCATTTGATCGCTGATCGCCAGATAATAATAACGAACCATTTAGAAAGCTGTGGGACGATTTACTTACCGTCGACGTAGGTCCAGTTAATGTTTTCCGTTGGTATGGGTATCACCAATTTGGCGCGACCTCTGCGCATAAATGACCGAAATAAATTGTTAAGTAAGGTTAGGCAACTGCATGTGTATCGGAGTCCTTTGCGGCAGCACTCCACTTCCTCATCATGCTGCAACGCAGTGGGCATGGACAAAGTACAAAGTTAGAAAACGTGATTGATGCCCTGCTCTAGTTGAACGGACATAATATTCAAAAATTTCTGTAGAACACAACGCCTCTGAACGACGCGTTGTGAAAGCACATTGTACTGTATTCTTCCAGGCTATCATTAAAACCTGTTCGACCTGGGCCGATCATGGTGGTGGTACAGCGTCGTACACTTTCTATGTAGCGGTATTAGCTGCTACGAGGAGGGAGCTTCAACGGCGACTCTTACCCGTCGTCGTCCAAGCAATCTAGTTAATCCAGGCATCCCATGGTGGCTCCACGAATGGTATCAAAAACGACGCAGCACAAGCTTTGCGTTCAGCGCCAATCAAGCAATCAGTGAAGACTGAAGGTTCTAACTATGCATAATTTCTAAATACTCGACCACCGAGCACTCAAATTCTCCCGCACTTGTAGAGTGCCTGCCACTTAGTGGCTATGGCAGGGACCTGTTCATCCTAGTTTAGTTATCGTGATCAAAAATTAGAGAACGTCGTTTTTATATTTATTTTTTATGTATAACCGCACTCAACTGTCACGATACGCAAAAAGAGATGACTGAAATAAACGAAATGATGCGGAAATATGAGTGCAGAGAAATTTGTAAACATTCACCTTGTAAAAAAAATCGCTTTCTCAGATGAAGCCTTTCCTACTTACGAGCTTTTCTTCGCGTTGGATGAGCTGATCACGAAGGACAAGAACAACAGCAGGCCTGCCAGAACTCCTACCTTCACCCGATCCATGCTAACAGCGGAATTGGGAGGCAATTGCAAGTGCAAGACACTTAAGAATTTTACAATTGCTTCTATATATACATTTTTCAAGGGAGCTGTCTATCTTACGCAGACCGCACACTGGCCGCAGCAGAAGCAGAACAAGTTGCCGCCACGGTACCTCTGACGCAAATTTAGTGTCAAGTAGTAAGCGATCGAGCAGGTTAAATGGTGGGTTCAAGCAAAGGCAGCCGTAAACTGCGAGGTATATTGGGACGACCGACTGTCGCGTCCTGGCCCAGCGACAGCCGCTGTACCGTTGTGCGTTTAAATGCACGAGTGCTATTCAAGGTGCCCCGCTTTTCGACATAACACGATTTATGTGTTTAACCCCAGCGCCGGCTGCAACTTCGCTTCACATCATGACGTGCATCACGGTTCGCGTCTCAATGATGATTGTCGGGACGCGACGGGCCTGGAAAAGACAGCTCGTAAATTTTTTGCGGGCTGCAGAGCAGCCTCGTGCAAGCAGCTCTTCAAGCTGCACAAAGAAACCCTCAGCGCAGCTTTTCTCAATGACGCGGTGTTGCAGGCTCTTGATTAGAAAACTTCTGAATGGCGTCAATGTCGAAACCTCGTGTCGTGCAAATTTTTCCTTACTTACGCAAAGCGCGGCCTTGTCCAGCGCCTTGTGCCAAAAAAAAAAAAAAGAGAACATCCCTGATTTCTCTCGACAATACGTTTCACGAGTAGATACTGAGGGCTCTCATGCGCCCCTATTGTGAAAGTATTCAGTGGTTGAGGCCGACTAAGTACGGCCGTCTCGTGTGGAGTTCTGCTGAACCAAGCAGTATTGTATTTAACCACGGCCTGATAGCAGGTTAACTTGGGAAAGGACCCGATATCTGGACGAAAGCAACGTATGCTTGCCTAATAAAACGGAAGGCCAATGAAACAACGCAAGAAGGGACTCCACCAATGAATATTTGGTGTAAAGGGCTGCTCACTTTCACCAAAAGATGTCACTAGACGCCAGATGTTCGTCGGGTCCTGAAAACATTTACTGCGACAGCACCAGGCTGTCACTGCAGACACCGTTGTCTTCCTAAAAAGGAAAGGAAAAGACTTCCTTGGGATAACCACAAAGCAATATTCGTTCGCTGAGGTATTGCTTACTGTGGCATCCGATATAACCGCACAGATGCCGCTACTGTTAGAGCCTGCCTGACGCAGAAAACTCTACATAAATTGTGTTCACTTCCTTGGTAGTGGCGTACAAAGTTTTTTTTTTCGCCATATGGTGACAATGAAGCTTAGGATCAGAAGGTAGCCTAGGGAAGACGAAGACAACGATGATGACCCGCAAGACTAGTTTGTAGCTCATATCTAATGTTTGTGTGAGCTCCGTGTAATAAATATTTATTCAAAATTAAATTATGGGGTTTTACGTGCCAAAACCACTTTCTGATTATGAGGCACGCCGTAGTGGAGGACTCCGGAAATTTCGGCCACCTGGGGTTCTTTAACGTGCACCTAAATCAAAGTACACGGGTGTTTTCGCATTTCGCCCCCATCGAAATGCGGCCGCCGTGGCCGGGATTCGATTCTGCGACCTCCGTGCTCAGCAGCGCAACACCATAGCCACTGAGCAACCACGGCGGGTTTTATTATTTATTTGTTTATTTATTTAGGGCTGCCAGTCTGGGTATCAGGCCTTAAGTAGAAGTGGGCACTGAGAGCTGTAATTTGTCAAAGCAGAAAAAAAATATCGAGAAGCACAAGGGAATAGTGAACATAACATAACAGAATATAACTCCGCCTTATTTTCAAATATTTTAATTATAGCCGATATTCAAATGTTAGACTATATCTATATTTGGCGGTGCAGAAAGCCATCCGTCATCTTACTTACGGCGCGGCAAAACGAAACTACTCGCTGCACAGCATAGCTACACGTGTAGGAGCTGCCTTCGCATTTGTACAGTGGTGGCCTCCCACGGCTATTGTCCCTTCACAGAAGAAAAATTCTAGGACAATGGTCCAGACGGGTTTCGGCACTCAAGGCCTTAAGACCTCTGCTCAGGTTTTTCAAGGACTGTGAATAGTGCGACCGTCTTTGAATGTTGTAGCGCGTAGCAGCGCATTATTGTGTAGATTTTTCTCAATTTTTTCTCTTCTTTCTCCTGTTCTTCCCTTCAGTCCTTTCTCCAGCACAGGGTAACGAGCCGGTACTTAGACTGGCTAACCTACCTGTCTTTCCCCACCTTTTGTCTTATCTCTCTCTCTCTCCCACTGCAGTTCGGGGCTATAAGCTAAGCAAGGCATCCGTAGCAGGGTCGGCAAAAAGTTCAAGAGTTTTTTTGCGATGGGGCACAAGAAAAATGAGCCAGTAAAACTCGAATCCGCATGAAACTCAACGACGCAGTCGACGTTGCATATGGTGTACTGTTATTGGCACCTAAACTGACGATTAAAGCGTCTATATAGGCTGTTTCGCAGACAATCTCCAGATATGTTGTAGCGCAGGCACTACAGAGACCTGCAAAACACATAAGGAAACACATAGTGCCAGTCTGTCAATGAAACGCCTTTTCTTCGCTCAAAACTAGAGATGGCTTCATTAACCTTCTCTTTTTTTTACTTACAATACTGTTGGCAACAAGGCCATTACAGGGTGGGTTTAAAGCAACACAAATACAAACTGGCTGCTGTAACATTAATTTTACATCAATACACTTAAAGCCACAGAAAACAAGTACAAGCCTACAAATTTGACGGGAGTTTAATGCTTTGGGCATTCACAATTCGCACTTAACATTCGTGCAAAACACTTGAATTCGCATCAAAGTGCTCAGAGTGCTAAAAAATAAAAAGAAAATAAAAGAAGGCTGTGGAATACGTATATTAATGCAGGCAAAATATATGTTCAGGCTTGTAATGACGTCATTAGGGCGTTTTTCAAAGGTGTCAGGTGTGGTGCACTGCAGTAATGATAATACAAGGCATTCCAATCTTTTACAGTTCGAGGTCTAAATGAATTTGCACATGGCTCGCTATGTAGCTATGGCCCAAGGAACGTTGAGTAATGCTTTTTACTGCGATTTCAGATTTTTTGCTTGACTAGGTAAGATGCAGGTCGATGTTAAAGTGTAGTCTAGAAAACAAAAACATCAATTTTAGTCTTGTCACCCGGCGGCGCTGCGACAGGGTTGGTAGTTGCAGCTTTCTGCACATTTCTATTACCGAGATGGTGAAGGACTATCTGGCCAAAATAAGCAGTGCTGCCTTTCTGTGTACCATTTGAGGTTAATCTGTTAGACCACATGAAGGTCTCGTAAGAAAAAAAAACCGGCGACACGGATTGTCTTTTTATGTTGTAGCTCAGGAAGCGCATGGATTATCAATTGTTGCTCTTCTTGTTCGACGGGAAATTTTTTCCACAGTCCGTCCAGCGTTTCGAGGTGTTGGCACCTACAGTGTTGATTCTGGCAGCCTTGTCCAATGGATCATGCCAGGAGGCCTGACACACAAGTCATAGAAGCTTGTGATTGTCATCGGGATTTATTCAGACAACATGGGAAAAGTTGGCACTTGTTGAGTCACCGGCGTTTCCACAAACAATAAGTCATCCAGTGAGCAAAGGATCATAACGTGAGATGAGTTCAGGCTTCATTTTTGGGGAATTCTATACTAGGAACATAGGTCAGAGCAACTAAAATGTCATACGTTGCAGCAGGAAGGCACACTTCTTCCGGAGTATGAAGGTTGCAGGTAGTGCTCACTAGATCTTTTGTTGTGCTCTTTATCTACTTATGTGGAGCAACGCCCAGGTAGTGGCAGGTTGAGACTATTTAAGACTAATGGGTGTCGTATTAGCGCAATGTAGTGTAAATTATGCCACATCAACTCTCCCACAACTTTTCGTTGCTCATAATGACGACTATTCTAACTACGCTTACATCGCGCACGTTCAATCAGATTGCATGGAGGTGAAAGAAGAAGAGAAGAAAAGACAAGGAGGTGAGTTAGTACAAGTACCGTTTGACTGCTCTGCGCTGGGAAAAGGATTAAAGGGAATAAGCAAAGGGCATAACAAGCCTAATATATTTTTTGCATCTGTTTAAAAAATTTTACATGGCCAATTGGCTCCTAGCCAAGTGTGCATGAATGTCCTATGATATGATTCCACTGCAATGTTCAAGCTTAAAAATTAAAAATTACCATTGCACTTTTTTGTTGCTACCCTGGGATGCGTGGTTTCTGTATCATGTAAGTATGGTGTGCTCGCTCCCTTACATGGAACTGCGTACGCGCAGTTTATCTACATCTTGGCGATATCTACTTTGTGCTAAAAATCTTTAAGTGTTCACAGCTTGTGGCGAGAAATGTGTTCTGTATATTTGTACCTTGGGTCCCAAATGAGCCACAATGTGTGCGTGAACCCTAGCATCAACATGAGAATAAGTGAACAAAGGAGCAAAAGGTGTTCTAGCTGTCCTGACCACTCGACACAACAGAACACCAAATCTGTTACCAACAAGAACAACTAGAAATCAGTAAGAGGGCACAAAGACATGTGAAGCACGTACACACAGCTGCCTACAAGGGTCCATAGAATGAACGGCACAGGCAAACGCGGGACCTGATATGACAAAATCACGGAAACAATTCTACAAGGTGTACGCTTGTTTGTCGCACTACCCTTTGTATTTCTTTTGGCTCCATTCCCGCAAATTCCAACCAGCTCTGCTGCAAAAAACAGAAATTTAACGTGTACGCCGCTGCTATCCTCAAATTACTTTGCCATGACTAGCCAAAGGCCTAATTAGCGATGATAACAGAAAGGTATGTTCAATATAGAGTGTAAATAAGGACAACGAAAAAATCTTGAACGCGTAACATACAAACACGGGTGTTTTTGTGTGTCATCCTTGTAAATATATCTGAAATTGACAGCAAGTACACGAGACAAGTAAGACCTAGTATTCGTTCACTTCGAGGAACAGGTTGCAAAGACGGGAAGAGTGTCGCGAGATATGCTCCTCGAAATGTCTGTACAGCAGCTGGAGCGTGGCAGACATTCGTGGAAGCGTCTCCCTTGCACACAAGACAGCTGTTAATTACGGGCTCCGTGCCAAGGCTGTCGAGTTGTTCTTATCCTAAACCGTAAGCAACATGAAGTATTCATCATGTGTTCGATGGAGAAGCTCATTTATTTATTTGATGATGAAGCTCATCAGCTAACAACAAGCAATGGATGGCACGCCATTCTACGCTATGCTCACGAACTACTCAAAGACGAGATCCTTCTTCAGCCATCGTATGTGTTAATTTGGCCAGATTATCGCCTGAAGGTTAGAATTTTCTCATGGCATTTCACCGCTTACAGGTTCTCTCTCATCCCAAGAACCTCCTGGACTCGAACCACTTCCCTGTACTGGTCGCTGGTATTACTTGTTCAAGAAACCTTCGTGCCAGAAAACAATACAAGTATTTAATCTTGCCGCTCCTCTCTGTACAGCTTCGGGAGATGGCGAGCAGGAAATAAAATAAATGAACCAGTATGTCGATCTTCATCCAATAAGTTAAAGTGGAAGTGGTTTATAAAACACATTCAGTGAAACTGCAATCACTTGCAAGTAGCCGGAATTATGCCTGATGTACTGGTTCTACTTAGGTACTGCCTATATACTGGTCCTAGCTGTGGTTGCTCAACTGCCTCCAGTTGCAACGAACTAGCCGCAAGTAGTTTTCAAACAATCCGGTATTCTGCCACCGTACAAATTACGTTTCATTCGCCAGGGGCATGAAAGTGCACTTGCAAAAATTGTCACACAGCAGAGATTCAGCATGACACTACACGGCAAGACAACATAAAATTCTGACAGAACACTGCTGCAATTCGCGCACACTGTTTGCAACCTTGCTGAATCGCACCTAGCTTACTTGGACTTCAGCGACGCACTGAGAGGACGATTGCACACCGATGACACAACTGTGACGCAAGCACCGTTCAAACTAGGGGCAAAGAAGTTTGCGCAGTACACTAGAAGTGCTATAACGTAAATCTATTCCAAATATTTCTATTCTATTTCTGTATTCAGCCCTTCAAGGCTGGTCAAAACATTTTAGACCGACCTCCCTTCGCTTGTCAATCACGCGACATCCTGAAAACCACGAAAACATCACGTCATCTTATATGACGTGTACACACTCATTACGCCCAATTAGACAAAACAAATGAAAAAATATTATTTCCGCTTCTACGCCTTTTTCGTCATTATACCTCCCCAATTGAACAACAGTTTTCGGGCATCGCCTACTTCTGTCTGTCATGCGACGTGACAAAATTGCGAAAACTCACCAGGTACAAGTGACGTACACGCATAAAGGTGCATTAGTATGCCGAACCAAACTGAACATTTTTCGGAATAGCCGGGATACTCCAGTTTGAAAGGAATAGAAGATGGCTACCCGGCGATCGCTCTGGCACTGGCTACTAGGAGCTGCGGAGGAGAAGGAACTTATTTGCGTGTAATAACAAAACATCAACGCCCACGCTCTCCGTACAGATGGTTAACAAGCGAAGCTGAAACGTGCGGCCCTAGTGTTTTTCACTGGGTCAATCCCGACGGTGCATTAAACGACGGCTTGGTAGGCTGCCGGATCCTCAGTACGCAGTTGCTGCTTGCGCTCGGCTGCACGAGCCTGGGCTGCATCATCGGCACGGCGTAGACAAGCTCGTTGCCGGTTCTGCTCGCGGCGTTGCTGATCGAAAGCTGACTGCTCCAAAGGATTACGTATAGCACGTGGCCTACATATTTCAGAGCCGGAGAGAAACTGCTGCGCGCGCGCTCGGTTGCGACGGAGAGAAACGACTTCACTACTGGCGCAACTAATCCAACTACCCCTAAATATCACAAGGCCTTTTCACTCCGATCCTTGGCGTCATGTTGCCTGGCCCCACTGCCATAGAATATATTGGGGGGAGGGGGGCTCCCGAGTAGGCAATAGCGATTTTGACGCGTCACCACTTTCATCACGCAAATTGAAATTTTGGGCCAGGTAGCGTAACGTGATGGATCGGAGTAAAGTGGCTTTGTGCTATCTGGGTGGTGTTGGCTAATCGCGCCCTTCTCTTTCTGTCTTTTTTTTTTGCGCATGCCCATGGGGTTGCGCCGGAGGAGTTTTAGGCATACAGGCGACCTACAGACGGACGGACGGACGGACGGATGGACGGATGGACGAATCGGCTAGCCATATACAGCTTCGCACTGATAAGTAGGCAATTCTTTTTAATTGGACAGTTCTTATTAAGGCAAGTGTGTTATCACTTGAATCAACCTGACGTGCGATGAGCGGCGGCCCATTTGCGTCGATTTCATTTCGGGTCCTTTATTGATTCACATTGTAAAGCGGTAATATTTATGAACGGAGTGGTCGTTTCTTTTGAGCAGCATCACACAGGTTCGTTTTAAACCATCTTTTTTTGTTAACACTAATATCTCAGCCAGGTCATGCGTTCGACATTCGATAGCCACCGCCAAGCGAACCTATTCAAAGACGGCGAATTTTATCATCTGCGGTGTTTTCAAGCATAACGCCGGCATAGCTTTCGTCGTTAGTGATCTAGCACGTGTGGTTACGTACTCACGCGTTGCTTGTAAAAAATGTGCTACCTAGCGCGAAAATTCTTCGCTGTAACCAAGCACACTTTGCTTGGAGACTAACCAGGAAAGCTGATTAACCTTGCAGTCTGTTGGCGCGCAACCGTGAGTAAAAACAGAATACTTCACATCTTTAACTTTGTAGTTCCTTGCGTGCGTAGCCGATAAAGCGGATTCCAGTAGTCGTTTCTGAAAACTGCCGCATTTGCCGCTATTCAGAAGCACAGCCTGTGGATTCAAATGACATTTCCTAAAACGATTTAATTCTCCCAAATTTGATGAAAAATATTTATAATTTTTTGTTTATTGCTCCTCAGAGGCAATTAAAACAAGGTTCTTATTATTTTACGAGGCTGCTACAATTTATAACATGAATTACAGCATAAATATTAAATATGTTGCCTGTTTCTGCATGAATGATCCACTGCGGTAAGTTCACTGCACATTAGTACCAAATGTACTTGCAGTGATACATTTCAATTAATTGCATTTGTACCATAATAATTTGTCTCTGTGTATTACGAGTATAACTCAGAAACAACTGTCATCTAACTGACCCTTGGCAAGGCATAGCACGCACAAGCACACCTTTGGAAGAAATGCACACGCAAAACACTGTTGCGTCTTTGCTTTTCTGCCATGCAGCGTTGTTGTGAGCACTGTTCTCAGTCAAATGCGACTCACAAGCCAACCCACGCTTCCACCGCAGAAATCGAGACTGTTTTTTTTGTTCTTCCGAACACAGCCTCCACGATACTGCTCATGTTTGTTCATACCTTTCGATACTATTGTGTCTGAACGTACCTCCAGTCAGCAGTATATGTGTCATCGCTGGAAGTAAGGTCAAGGGCCAGAACCCTCACAAGTTATGTTTCTGAACATTTCACCCAGAACAGTGATTTTTGTGCTTGGATATTTATCATGGCTTCATCATTTCTTTTTCCAGGGAGACGGACAAAAGAGATTATCAGTCGGCTAGCTGCTCACACCAAGCCGTAAGAAGCTCAACGGTCAACAGCAAGGACAACAGGTCCTCTTGAACTTCACGTTTCACCATGAACTATTTGCAAGAATACAACACTCAAACCCCGACCCTCACTCCCCAGCGGCTGCGAGACAACTCACCACGGCGGCGGTCAGACCTGTGACGCAGCAGAGGGTGCTAAAAATACCTGGTTCCGAACAGGCCGCCGTTGGAATCTGAACCTGACAATTCGTTTAACGCTAGAACGTTATCTGGTGAGGCGAGTCTAGCAGTGCTATTGGAGGAATTAGAGGGCTGTAAATGGGATATAAAAGGGCTCAGTAAAGTTATAAGGAAAAAAGTAGTATATACAGTGCTAAAAAGCGGGCACGTCCTGCGCTACCGGGGCTTAGTGGAGAGACGAGAACTAGGAGTCGCATTCCTGATTAATAAATATATAGCTGGTAATATAAGGAATTCTATAGCATTAACGAGAGGGTGGCAGGTCTTGTTGTGAAACTTAATAGGAGGTACAAATTGAAGGTCGTACAGGTCTACATCCCTACATCCAGTCATGATGACCAGGAAGTCGAAAGCTTCTATGAAGACGTGGAATCGGCGATGGGTAAAGTCAAAACAAAATACACTATACTGATGGGCGACTTCAATGCCAGGGTAGGCAAGAAGCAGGCTGGAGACAAGTCAGTGGGGGAATATGGCATAGGGTCTAGGAATATCAGGGGAGAGTTATTAGTAGAGTTTGCAGAACAGAATAATATGCGGATAACGAATACCTTCTTCCGCAAGCGGGATAGCCGAAAGTGGACGAGGATGAGCCTGAATGGTGAGAATAGAAATGAAATAGACTTTATGCTCTGTGGTAACCCTGGCATCATACAAGATGTTGACGGGCTCAGCAAGGTGCGCTGCAGTCACCATAGGATGGTAAGAAATCTAATTAGCCTAGACTTGAGGAGGGAACGGAATAAACTGGTACATAAGAAGCCGATCAATGAGTTAGCGGTAAGAGGGAAAATAGGGGAAATCCGGATCAAGCTACGGAACAGGTATTCGGCTTTAACTCAGAAAGAGGACCTTAGTGTTGAAGCAATGAACGGCAATCTTATGGGCATCATTAAGGAGTGTGCAATAGCAGTCGGTGGTAACTCCGTTAGACAGGATACCAGTAAGCTATTGCAGGAGACGAAAGATCTGATCAAGAAACGCCAATGTATGAAGGCCTCTAACCCTACAGCTACAATAGAACTGGCAGAACTTTCGAAGTCAATTAACAAGCGTAAGAGAGCGGACATAATGACTGCGTCATCTACAACGCCATCCATAACTCTGGTGATTCCATTGACTTACAAGAAGACATAGACACTATCGCTTCATGGTGTGAAAAATGGTTCATGCCTCTTAACCTTAATAAGTGCCAATGTATGTCCTTTTCACGTAAGCGCAGCATTACAAATTACGCGTACCACATAAGCTCAACTACAATACCACGAACAGACTGCTATAAGTATCTAGGTGTTCACTTGACATCGTCCTTATCATGGGTTACTCACATTGACACAATATGCGCAAACGCCTCGCGCACACTTGGTTTCTTGCGTCGCAACCTGAAATCTGCATCGCCAGCTATAAAAAAAACTTGCATATCAGACATACGTTCGGCCGAAACTGGAGTACGCATCATCTATCTGGCTCCCCTCGCAAGTATATCTCACCTACGAATTAGAAGCCATTCAGAATCGTGCTGCACGCTTTATCATGTCAAACTACTCAAGTAAAACCAGCATAACTGAACTAAAACGCACACTCGATCTTCCCAGTCTCCAATCACGTCGTATCATCTCGCGTCTCTGCATGCTTCACTCTTACTACTATCACCAAATAGCCAGACACCCTCGACTACAACCCCCGCCTAGAATCTCTCCCCGCCTCAACCACAGCTGTCCAATCGCACACATTCAGTGCCGTACGTCTTCGATGAAGGATTCTTTTTTTCCAAATGCAATAGCGCTGTGGAACACTCTGCCCTACTGCATTGTCTCTTCCGCCGGCCACACGACTTTCCGTGAGAAACTAACAATCCACTACACCTAGAATGGTTTGTCTCAAATGCATTTGCTCATTGACCCCTTTTAAGTAATTGATAGTGATTCGTTCTCACGCATAATATGTTTTAATAGTATTTATGTACTATGTATTTTGTTGTATTTATGGTTTCTTTACAGTGATTTTGATGATAGTACTGCTTGCTCGGTTCCCTCGTGCGCGTTGTTTCCTTTTCTATTCTTCGTCTTTCTTTTCTTCCTCTTTTCCCTCTTTAGCGTGATGAAGAGTTCCTCACACTTTGTTTGCCCCCGCCTTATGTAATGCCTCCGCGTCTTTAAGGCTTCAATAAATGAAAATAAGGAAGTATAATATGGATAGAATTAAACATGCTCTCAGGAACGGAGGAAGCCTAAAAGCAGTAAAGAAGAAAATAGGAATAGGCAAGAATCCGATGTATGCGTTAAGAGAGCAAGCCGGCAAAATCATTACTAATACGGATGAGATAGTTCAAGTCGCTGAGGAGTTCTATAGAGATTTATACAGTACCAGTGGCACCCACGACGATAATGGAAGAGAAAATAGTCTAGAGGACTTTGACATCCCACAAGTAACGCCAGAAGAAGTAAAGGTAGCCTTGGGAGCTATGCAAAGGGGGAAGACAGCTGGGGAGGATCAGGTAACAGCAGATTTGGTGACCGATAGTGGGCAGATTGTTCTAGAAAAACTTGCCACCCTGTATACGCAATGCCTCATGACCTCCAGCGTACCGGAATCGTTGAAGAACGCTAGCATAATCCTAATCCATAAGAAATGGGACGCCAAAGACTTGAAAAATTATAGACCGATCAGCTCATTGTCCGTTGCCTACAAAGTATTTATTAAGGTAATCGCAAATAGAATCAGGAACACCTTAGACTTCTGTCAACCAAAGGACCAGACCGGATTGCGTAAAGGCCACTCAACAATAGACCATATTCCCACTATGAATCAGGTGATAGAGAAATGTGCTAAATATAACCAACCCTTATATATAGCTTTCGCTGATTACGAGAAAGCGTTTGATTAAGTCGAAACCTCAGCTGTCATGGAGGCATTACAGAATCAGGGTGTAGACATGCGGTATGTAAAATACTGAAAGATATCTATAGCGGCTCCACAGCAGCCACCGTAGTCCTCCATAAAGAAAACAACAAAATCCCAATAAAGAAAAGCGTCAGGCAGGGAGATACAATCTCTGCAATGCTATTCACTGCGTGTTTACAGGAGTTATTCAGAAGCCAGGATTGGGAAGAAGTGGGGATAAGAATTAATGGAGTATACCTTAGTAACTTGCGAATCGCTGATGATGTTGCCTTGCTTAGTAACTCAGGGGACCAATTGCAATGCATGCTCACTGACCTGGAGAGGCAAAGCAGAAGAGTGGGTGTAAAAATTAATCTGCAGAAAACTTAACTAATGTTTAGCAGTCTCGGAAGAGAACAGCAGTTTACGATAGGTAGCGAGGCACTGAAAGTGGTAAGGGAATACATCTACTTAGGACAGATAGTGACTGCGGATCCGGATCATGAGACTGAAATAATCAGAAGAATAAGAATGGGCTGGGGTGCGTTTGGCAGGCATTCTCAGATCATGAACAGCAGGTTGCCATTATCCCTCAAGAGAAAAGTGTATAAAAGCTGTGTCTTACCAGTACTCACGTGCGGGGCAGAAACTTGGAGGCTTACGAAGAGAGTTCTACTTAAATTGAGGACGACGCAACAAGCTATGGAAGAATGATGGGTGTAATGTTAAGGGATAAGAAGAGAGCAGATTGGGTGACGGAACAAACGCGAGTTAATGACATCTTAGTTGAAATCAAGAAAAAGAAATGGGCATGGGCAGGACATGTAACGAAGAGGGAAGATAAACGATGGTGATTAAAGGTTGCAGATTAGATTGCAAAAGAAGGGAAGCGTAGCAGGGGTTGCAGAAAGTTAGGTGGGCCGATGAGATTAAGAAGTTTGCAGACATAACATGACCACAATTAGTACATGACCGGGGTAGTAGGAGAAGTATGGGAGTGGCCTTTCCCTTGAAGTGGGTGTAACCAGGCTGATGATGATGATGATTTGCAAGTGTACCACGTGGAAGGGTGTGGGCCTTATGCACGCAAACACCAGTCTACAGTTTTGTATTATGCAGTGCAGCAATGCTGAAATTTGGCACACAAGCTCGCTTGCTTTTATGGCCATTTAATGGATAACGGAGAAGTGACATGTGGAGGCTCGACTTGTTCATATTCCGTGACGAACAGAACAGCGACAAGGTAGCACATTCCTGCTTGCTAATGCACCAACTCTATCATCTGCTTTGGCAGTGCCACCCAGTATCACGCGCTTCCTCACATCACATCAATAATTGGTGAAATTGAAATGTGAATAATTTTTAAATGATCAAAATTGCTGAATGCAGTTTTGAAGAAATGACATTTGATGGTGACTGAATCTCTAGCAGTCACTATTGCATGGTTCATGAATAGCTAACGTGAAGACATCAACTAGGCTTGTCCTGCACAGTAAGATAAAGTTTCGAGAAAAGGCAAGCACATACACCTGGCGCACACCAGATTTTACAAATATGAAAAATCACTAAACATAAGTTTCCTTTCTCTTCAAACAGCCGATCACAAACATGGGTACGCCGTGTTCCACGAAAAAACCTTTTGAAATATACTCACAGACTAGTAAGTTCGACGTAACATTAATCTGGTCAACATGTGGACGAGTAACGGAAGCCTCAGCATGGCAACTAGTCTTCGTCACGGCCATTGCAAATATGTTTGCTCGTTGAAGCGTTGGCACCAAGCTGAGACTTCTCTTGTTCACTGACTGCTACCTAATTCAAGTGTTCATCCCTGTGGAACACGTTTGCCTTATTTGAATAGATGAACTAGTTTTTTTACAACATGAAAGCGCAAGTTGCGTTTTCCAACAACCTGAAAGCACTAATTGTGCTTGTTTATATTATTACGGAAGGATGAAAGAAGAAAGAGGAAGAAGAAGATCGCGAGGCGCTGGCTGCTGCGTGTTGTTTGTGGTCAGCCATCTTGTCTATGGTGACTCATCCTGTATATATATTCTAAATACAGTCTTAACAATAAATACTCTTAACATCCCCGTAACATATAGGTTGAAGGTGCGGGGTAGCATGGTTGGAAACGGAGCTCGCAGTGGACGTCGTATCATCGTCCGCACCATGAATTACGGTGGGCACACGGGATCAACGTCGTTTCCGCCTCCAACGTCACAGTGGCCACCTGCGTCGCTGTCACCTTCGGTGGCGGTTGTACAACCCAAGGATCCGGACTTTCCGCGGGACCGATGGCGCCGACGTTGAAGAGTGGGTTGCTATGTATGAACGCGTGAATCGAATCAACAGAATGGACCCTACGTTATGCTAGCCAACTTGTTGTTCTATCTACGAGGCGCGGCAAAGGTGTAGTATAAAAACCAGGAAGAGGAGCTCACCAACTGGGACCAATGCAAAGAGAAGTTGACACAGTTGTTTGGAAAACCTGCCGGCCGTAAAATTGCCGCAAAGCAGGAACGGCCTCCCGTGCCCAATCCCCCACGGAGTCCTATGTCTCGTACATCTAGGGCATGCTGGCACTTTGTCGTAAAGCCGATCGTGACATGACAGAAGCTGAAAAGGTCGGGCACGTGCTTAAGGGCATTGCTGACGACGCCTTTAATCTGGTCGTGTGCAAAGCTATTCTACTGTTGATGCCATCATTAAAGAGTGCCGACAATTCGAGCAGGCAAAAAGCCGACGCGTCTTGCAACCATTCACCAGACTTCCCGATCTTGCCGCAACGTCGCAATACTGCGCAACCCGCACAACAGCATGCGTCGCACCAGAGGACGTGGTGCGAATCGTTCGACGTGAACTGGATGCGATGGCGCCCGCAGCTTTCTGTTCGCGTAGCCCTGATGTTACCACTTTTACGGTTCCCCTCGTACAAGCCATCGTTCGCCAGGAACTTGAAAACATTGGATTACATTTTGTCTGTGCTGTCGGCAATCCCAGAACTAACGAACGCCCTTCTACTATTTTCGCTCCACCCCGACGCTTCTCTCCGCGTTATCGCAACCCGACTGAGTGGAGAACTGCGGACAACCAGCCGATATGTTTCACCTGTCGCCACATTGGTCACGTCGCCCGATACAGTCGCAACTCGTGGCCCTCAACACCTCGCACGCCGACCAAACTGAGCCGCTTTAATGGAAATGCCCGCAATGTTTCGCCCACCGCCGAGTCCAACAGCGCCGACAACTCTGCTAGGAACACATTGTACAGTCGCTCACCATCGCCGCGCGGACACCAGTCGCGCTCACCGCAAACACGTCGCCCAGCTTCCCGTTCGCCGCAGCCACGTCGCCTTTTGTTCCCTGTGGCTTTTGGTCACAACTTTTAGGAAAACTAAGAAATGCAGCCCTCTGAGGTGGCGCTGTGTTGCCTACTACTGCGGCAAATCCTCTGTATGTGTCTACAAAAAGAAGCGTAATTGACGTTAAAATAGACGGTGTACCTGTCCAAGCACTCGTCGACACTGAAGCCCACGTTTCTGTGATGAGTGCTAGCTTACGTAGACGTTTAAAGAAGGTCCTCACCCCAGGAGCTGCCCGAGTGCTTCGTGTTGCCGACGGTGGCGTGCTGGTTGTTCTTGGAATGTGTACTGCGCGCCTAAGTATAGCCGGCTACCATACTTCTGTTCTGTTTGCTGTGATCGACAACTGCCCTCATGACGTTATCCTTGGATTTGACTTTTTATCCACTCATTCAGCTCTCACCGACTACGCGACCGGCGTTCTTCAGTTAGAACTGGCTCAACTCACCGATGCTCCGAGCACCGCCCCGCCGCTCTAGTGCTCGCTTCACGATGTGCGTCTGGCACCCGAGGCCGTTACTTACGTCACTTTGACCGCGCAGCCACAGGTTCCTGATGGTGAATATGTGCTTCGCCCCATCGTCGACGTGCTCTTGAACCGGAACGTTGCTGTACCGCATACGCCGGTCACGGTTACTAATAACGACGTTGTTCTACCGCTTCTGAATTTCAGCCTGTGCCCTCAAGTGATTCCGGCCGGCATGCTCTTGGCCAGCGTTTCTAGTGGTTCCGAATTTGACATTGAGGGTCCGAATGCCGAGAGTGGTTTCTTCGCGCCAATTGCAGCTCACAGCTCTGGTTCCTTGGCGGATGACTTCGCGAAAATGATTGCACCTGACCTCACCTCGGCACAGGCCACGGACATACGTCTCCTGCTTGAATCGTACAGTGACATCTTTGATTTCGGAGAAAGGCCTTTAGGCCAAACATGTGTAATTCACCGTCGTATAAAGACTGGAGACACGAATCCTATTCGCCGGCGTCCCTATCGTGTATCGCATGCTGAACGTCGAGTCATCCAATCAAAAGTGCACAAAATGCTCCGCAAAGGGGTCATCGAGCCATCAGCCAGCCCTTGGGCTTCGCCTGTCGTCCTTGTGAAAAAGAAAGATAGCACGTGACGTTTTTGCGTCGACTATCGCCATTTAAATAAGATCACCTACTACCACGCATCGATGACGCCTTAGACTGCTTGCACGGAGCTAAATACTTCTCGTCCATCGATCTTCGATTCGGCTATTGGCTGATTTCAGTTGATGAAATGGACCGCGAGAAGACGGTCTTCATCACGCCGGATGGCTTATATCAGTTCAAAGTCATGCCCTTTGGCCTATGTAATGCTCATGCGAAATTTGAACATATGATGGACTCTCTTCTGCGAGGCTACAAATGGACCACCTTTCCTTGTTACCTTGACGACGTTATTGTTTTTTTCTCCCACGTTCGGCAGCCGCATTACCCGACTCGCTGCCGTTCTTGTGGTCTTCCGATAAGCCGGCCTCCAACTGAACTCCGCGAAGTGTCAGTTCGGGCACCGTCACATTACCGTGTTGGGACACCTGGTTGACGCATCCGGTGTTCAACCAGACCCGGAAAAAGTTCGCGCCGTACGCAGTTTCCCTGTGCCACGTTCTGCTTCTGACGTGCGCTGCTTTGTCGGCTTTTGTTCTTACTTTCGCCGTTTCATCAAAAACTTCGCCGACGTTGCTCGGCCTTTGACAGATCTTCTAAAGAAGAACACACCATTCTAATGGGGCCCGGAGCAGGCTCATGCGTTCGCCGCCCTCATTGGGTTTCTGACCACCCCTCCCATACTTGCCCACATTGATCCATCTGCACCAACTGAAGTCCACATTGATGCTAGCGGCCATGGCATCGGCGCTGTTCTCGCCCAACAACAGAATGGTACCGAGTGCGTGATAGCTTACGTCAGCCGCCTGCTGTCACCTGCAGAGAGCAATTGCTCCATCACCGAGCGGGGTGCTTGGTTTTAGTTTGGGCTGTCGCCAAGTTCCAGCCATTTTTGCACGGCCGCACGTTTTCGGTCGTTACAGACCACCACGCACTCTGCTGGCTGTCTTCCCTCCGGGACCCGACAGGACGGCTTGGTCGCTGGGCTTTGCGGCTCCAGTAATTTTCATTTATTTTCCATTACAAGACTGGACGCCTCCACAAGGACGCTGACTGCCTCTCTCGTCACCCCGTGGATGCCCCTGATCCTGCTGAACATGATCCGGTGACCGGCGTGATGGCTTTTACTGACATGACCAACATGCGCGCTGATGAACAACGCGACGAATCCTTACAGTCCATCAACGCCGGAGTGCAATCTGGCAGCACTGACGGCACGTGCTGCATGTTTGTGCTGCACGACAGTATCCTCTACCACCGCATATGACCCCTGACGGCCCTGAGTTGCTCCTCGTCCTTCCTCGTCATCGGCGATCCATCGCTCTCGAACAGCTTTACGATGCACCGACGGCGGGACACCTTGGAGTTTTGCGTACATACGACCGCGTAAGACGCCGGTTCTTCTGGCCGGGTCTCTACCGCTCCGTGCGTCGCTATGTCGCAACTTGCGAATTGCGTCAGCGCCGCAAGAAACCTCCCCTGGCACCTGTAGGACGACTCCACCAGTTCCTTCCGAACCGTTCTTTCGCGTAGGCCTTGACCTGCTTGGCCCTTTTCCGACGACGACTAGAGGGAATAAGTGGATCGCCGTCGCTACTGATTACGCGACACGCTACGCGATAACAACGGCGTTGCCGACTAGTTGCGCAACCGACGTCGCCGATTTTCTCCTTCATGACGTTATTCTCCACCATGGTGCACCTCGATAGTTACTTACAGACCGCGGCCACTAGTTCTTGTATCGAGTTGTCAACGACCTCCTCCGTTCTTGTCCCAATGAGCTCAAGCTGTCCACCGCCTACCCCCCACAAACGAACGGTCTTACGGAACGTCTCAACCGCACAATCAGAGATGCTGTCGATGTTCGTCTTCAGCGATCACCGTGACTGGGACGCCATGCTCGCCTACTTGACGTACGCGTATAATTCGTCCCGACATGACACTGCAGGATGTTCACCCTTTTATCTTTTGTATGGTGGCGACCCCACATTGCCATTTGACGCCATTCTCCCTTCTGTGCCGCGTGTTGCAACTGAGTAAGCTCGTGAAGTCATCGATCGCGCTCACATGGCACGTCAAGTCGCCCGATCTCGTTTATTAGCCTCGCAGCATATACAAAAACAGCGTTATGACTGGCGCCATCGCGATGTAAATTAGCGCCAGGTGCTTGGGTGCTCTTTTGGTCACCATGTCGTCAGGTTGGCCTCTCCCAGAAGCTTCCCTCTCGCTACACAGGGCCTTATGAAGTCCTACGTCAAGTTAACGACGCAAAATTATGAGATTTCGCGGCTGCAGTGTGATGCATCCTCAAATCCGACGCCTGTTGACGTCGTGCACGTTTCGCGGCTGAAGCTATACTTCGCTCGCAGTTCTTCGCCTACCATGCGCCGAGACGGCGCTTTACCACCTGGGGGTTCTGTTACGGAAGGATGAAAGAAGACAGAGGAAGAAGATCCCAAGACGCTGGCTGCTGCGTGTTGTTGGTGGTCAGCCATCTTGTCTACGCTGACTCATCCTGTATATATATTGTAAATACAGTCTTTATATACCCCTAACATCCCCGTAACAATATGTTCATTTAGCGTACTTGTTCTATTCCCACAATCATTGCATATAAAGTCCGCGCAAGCACAGCTGTTGTCTCTTCCGTGCTTTCGTTCCTTGCTTTGCTTTGTTACACTCCACTTGTGTCCAAATCCTTTACTGCTGCACCTGAACCCTAAATCTGCAGCAGAAATATCAAGAACAATACATGTTCTGGAAAATTTGGCGTAACCTTTTTTCCTCCAATCTAAATGGATCTCGCCAAGGCGTTATCAAAGGAGGGACATTGCATCTCGAGCTTGTATCTTGCTGGCAGTACATCTTTGCCTGGCACTTTTTTATGTTTGTGTTTTATTCAAGCTACAATAATCGAACGCAGCCGATATACGTATAGTGGGAAACACGGTAGGCAGCACTTCACGAACCTACAGTACGAGGTCAGCCCAGCATAAATGTCGTTGTCCGAAGCTTCATTCTCCCTGCTTTAAACGGCACGTCCAACACGCCATCACGGCCCTGCGAAGGTGGACATCCAGCGAAGCTGTTGCGAAACAACTACGCCCTTAGTGTAACATAGTAAACGTAAACAGTGAACACTCCCGCAGGCGCCTGCGGCCGACCTTGACTCTACGCACATCTAGCAGAATCGGCGAAACACACCAGCCTCCAAGATGGTCGCCGCACTCCGCGGAATCCTGGAGGCCATAATTTTAGTCTCGTTTTTTTGTTATTTTTTGTGACCCATAACTTTGCATAAATCGAATAATTTCGTGCAGGCGCTTCTGCAGCTGTTGATATGTTGCCACGACGAGCACGCGAAGGTGTTTCACTTTATGCTAGTGTTATTTAAATTCATATTTGCTGTTTCAAGCCGTAACTTAGGCACAACAGTCAACTCAACTGCTGAGGAAGTAGAACTTTATCTTTTGTGATATTGTACTTCTAGTAGCTCACACCCAAAAGAGTATCGTCAATAAATGCCCCAGCCATGTTCCTTCAATATAAATGAACTTCTTGCACAGCCAAGAACACGAAAATAGCAGAAAGCAATATATTGCAGCACGATAGTGAGAAAAGTGGCAGACATGAAAACAGAAAGAAACTGCGCAGTGCAAGTAATGGAGAATAGTCGAAAATTAATGGCGTGAAGGCAATAACTTTACACAAGCAAAACACGTTACAAGGTCTGCTGCAATAGTTCAGATAAATGGGGGCGAAATGCGAAAACACCCGTGTACTTAGATTTAGGTGCACGTTAAAGATCCCCAGGCGGTCTAAACTTCCGGAGTCCGCCACTGTGACGTGCCTCATAATAAGAAAGTGGTTTTGGCACGTAAGACCCCATAATATAATTTTATTCAGAGAATGAAAAAAAAAACTACAAAGTCACGCCAGCGATTAATTTTCTAAAAATGGGATTGTTTTAGAAGGAAAAAAAATATGGCGCTTTTCCTTGTACTTCTGCAAAAAAGGGGTTAATTAAGGCAGCAAAATTATGTAAATGGTGCGTGCCAAAATAAAATGGCTACAGAAATAATTGGGCGCGCACCAACCTCCTCATCTCGACTGTGTAAGCCAGTGCATTCCTCATTAAACAACTGCAAGATATTGGCATCTCAGTCAATTAGGCACTTTGACTGCATTGGGGGTCTTCACCTGCTGTCTTCAAAGCCTTGCAATCAACTGATGATACTTGGAAATTTGCCCTTGAATATGCATGATGACCTTTGGCTGTAGAATATATTCTGAGGAAATAGTGGAGATTCCTGCAATACGTAGAATGACAGGCAGAAGGTAAGCAATACTGGAGGCTTCAAAGTTTTAGAATGGAGATGCTGCGTTCCTTCGTGTAATGCATATTATTCTGATCTAAGATCAAGGAAGCACTCTTATAAATGCCAATAAAAACACGAACTTTTCGAAGGTAAGGTCTCTATACACAATTAAAACATGAAAACACGTATCTTCAGCCCAATGCAAAACCGCTAACAACGCTCGAGCGCACATAGCCGTCTTCAGAAGTTGAGAGAGCACGCATTATTGCCATAGCGCCAATATTTCACGTGTACAACTTAAGAAATAGCTACATTTCTTTATCAAAAGTGGAGCAGCGTACTTTTTCAGAAGCAGCTGCGCGCAACATAAAGCTCTCTGCACCGAACGGCATGTGTTCATAGGCCGCGTTTCTTAACGAACCATTTTATTTTATTTTCTAACTTTGTCATTGTTTAGAATGTGCCTCCAAGCTCGGACGCTGCCGCGTCGCGTTATCACTAGCATCACGACTCAAGCATTGCTACGCGTGATAAAAAAAGAATGCGAAATGAAATTCAGCGCTGCAAATCTGAAGCAGCTGTTTTATGGCCGCCGTCCCTCATTCAAGTGACTAACAGGAACCTAACGAAATACGAAGAGAATAAATCTTTAACAACGTGCAAAAGAACTTCCTGTGACCTTACCCTGAAACCGCAATGAAGCAGTAGTGCCCAGACGCTGGCAGAACCTAACAACCAACCTCAGGCTCATCTTACAGAACCGCCAGCCCGGCGATAGGACCTCACTAGGCTTCGCACACGTTGGGTCGTGCCGCCTGTCAAGCTGCTAGCCGCAGCCGCAGCCGCAGCCACATTTTTCTTGATATTGATACATGCGTATTGGGTGTTTCTTGTGGACGATGCACGCGGGCGCCCCGACGAAGACGACGAACGCTTTCTGGCTCTCGAGCTGTAGGCTGAACTGGCCAGCGCTGCAGTTATCCTCTATAAATATACTTTGTAAATAGTATCCCTTTCTTAATCCTTCGTTCGCGTAACATTTTAGTGGAGAGTGCCGTTCCCCGTCCTCGCCACAGAGCTCCGGAGAGGCCGCACCGTCTTGCTTTCCGCCATGGCTCCTGGTGACGACACCTCGTCTGCTTCTACTCCTGCGGTCCCGAAAACAACGTACGTGATGGTTACCAATCGCCGCGATCCTGGCATTTTCTCCAGCAAAGATAATGTCCACGTTGAGGACTGACTCAGCCTGCATGAGCGTGTTAGCCGAAACATCCGCTGGGACCCTACCATTATCTAGCGAATGTCATGTCCTCTTCTATTTGGGCGGAACTCCTCGTGTCTGGTTCCGGACACACGAGGACGACATCTCTAGCTGGGATGCTTTCAAGAAGCTCAGCGACCTCTTTGGAATTCCCACCGGTTGGCAGCTGGCTGCTTGAAAAGTGTTTGCTACCCGAGTTCAGTCTTCCACAAAATCGTATGTCTCGTACATATAAGACGTGCTCGCTCTTTGCCGGAACGTCTTCGAGAAAATGGCCGAGTTTGAAAAAGTCGGCCACGTACTCAAAGAGAAAGCGGACGACGCGTTCGACTTGTTGGTCTACAACGATGTGTCCACCATCGATGTCATTGTCAAGGAATGCCGCCGCTTTGAGTTCGCCAAAAGCCGCTGCGTCTTTCCACAGTTCTCCCGGCTCCCTAGCACGGCTGCGACGTCATCTTGCGTCGATCTTACCGCTTCACCACACTTAAATGAGCACCTCACACGTATTGTTCGCCGTGAGCTCGAGGCTACAGGTCCTGCGCTGTCCCATCCACGCCCACTTGACTCCACCATTGACCAACGAGCCCCAGCGATCTCTCTATCAGGCAGTTGTGCGGCAAGAATTTGCAAACCTCGCTTTTTCCGCTGCCTGCTCCGTCTCCCGACCTGAACCCCGACCGGTACCGACAGCTACGCCTTACAGTGATCTGTATTCCCCTCCCAGATACCGCAACCCTGCCGAGTGGAGAATTTCAGAAGACAAGCCCATTTGCTTCCGTCGCCTCCGCATTGGCCACGTCGCTATTCGTCGCCGACCAATTATGGACCCTCCCAGACGGAAAACTAGACCGGGATAGTGCTGCATTATCTTCGTCATGTCGAAATCCTCCATTGACGCTCCCAACAAACCAGAACTTACTTGATGTTCACGTCGACGGTGTTTCTTTGGCGGTTATGGATACCATTATGGATACCTGGAGCCCAGATATCCATAATGTGTTCTAACCTCCGTCGTCGACTGAGGAAGGTTCTCATGCCTGCTCCTGGGGGTAGTGCTGTATTATCTTCGTCATGTCGCAATCCTCCATTGACGCTCCCAACGAACCGGAACTTACTTGATGTTCACGTCGACGGTGTCCCTTTGGCGGTTATGGATACCATAATGGATACCTGGAGCCCAGTGTAGGGTTGACGTCGGACACCACGGGCGATACGTCATCCCCCTACCCTCTACTTGGTCGCAGCCCACGGGCGACAGGTCATTCACCCTACCCTCTGGGACGGAGCCCACGGGCGACAGGTCATTCACCCTACCTTCTGGGATGGAGCCCACGGGCGACAGGTCATTCCCCCTACCCTCTGGGCCGGAGCCCACGGGCGACAGGTCATTCATCCGACCTTCTCCCCGGATTCGTCGAAAAGAGGATCGACTTCTCCTGCCCGTGCTCGGTAATGCAGGAGCAGGGGCCCTCTCTCTGTGCCTGTCACGTGTCATCGACGGAAGCAAGATCCCGCCCACACTTGTAGAGAGCCTATTTAAGGGGCTCCGAAATGTACTTTTGAGATATTTCATACTTGATACTTCATACTTCATGCTTTTCTTTTTTTCTTGCAACTACCTTTGAATAAACCGTGCAAGTTTCGCACTAGCAAATCGTCTCGCCCCTGTTTGGTCGCCATGATCTACCGGATGCCTGCAGCCCGCCGACGTCACCACGCTACCCAATAAGTAATGTCGGTCGAGCTTCGATAGGCAGGCGCCGCTACTTCTCGGCAGCAGTACGGTACGCTACCCTGGAGCACGCAAGAAACAGGTTGCTAGCGGTGGGATCGCCTACAAACGCAACAAACTGGTTGCTAACGGTGGGATCGCCCCTGAAGTGCAACACCAGGTATCCATAATGAGTTGTAACCTCCGTCGTCGACTGAGGAAGGTTCTCATGCCTGCTACTACACGAGCCGTACGCGCGTCCGATGACAGCACTGTTGACGTCACTGGAATGTGTATTTCCCGTATAAGTATCCCCTACCGCCGCGTTCCTGTTCTTTTTACAGTAATAAGCAATTGTCCCCATGACCTAATCCTCGGACTTAACTTTCTTACGGCGCATTCAGCTTTGATTGACTGTTCTGCCGGTACTCTTTGCCTTGAACTTCCTCTACTCGCGCATATTCATGCCGAACTGCCGAACAACTTTAGTACGACCGCCTTCGTCCGCCTGCCGCCTAAACCCTTGACTTTCGTCGATTTGCTATCATCTTTTCCTGTGTCTGATGGTGATTACGTCGCCACACCTGTTCCTGATGTCCTCTTGATGCGCAATATCACTGTGCCCCACTCCGTCGTCACCGTCGCCTATAACCGGTTATGCCTCCCCGTTGTCAATTTTGGCCGGACAAAGGAAGTTCTACCCCAAAGCATATCGGTTGCAACTCTGCGTGCTATAGGAGATGACCACATCACGACGTTTTCAGTAGACGCCTACTTAGATTCTTCACCATGTCCACTGGATGCTATTTGCGCTGACGCAACATTTCGTAACATGAATGCTGCGGACCTATTGCCTGAACAAGCAGCTGCTCTGTGTCGCCTTTTGGTTTCCTACCACGACATCTTCGACCTCAACAATCGGTAATTGGGCCAGACTTCATTTGTTAAGCATCACATAAATACTATTGATGCCAGTCCTATTCATCGCCAGCCATATCGAGTTTATGCTTCAGAGCGTAAGGTCATTCATAATGAAGTGAACCAGTTGCTTGCCAAAGGCATTGTTGAACCTTCGTCGAGCCCTTGGGCGTCGCCTGTGCTGCTTATTAAAAAGAAATATGGCACATGGCGTTCCTACGTAGATCATCGTCATCTAAACCGTATTACCAAGAAAGACGTTTACCCGTTGCTTCGCATTGACCATGCGCTCGATTGTCTCCACGGTGCCAACTACTTTTAATCAATAGACCATTGGTCTGGTTATTGGCAAACTTCTGTGGCTGAAACGGACCAAGAGAAGACCGCGTTCGTCACTCCTGCTGGTCTGTATCAATTCAAAGTTATGCCATTAAGTCTATGCAACGCTCCAGCAACGTTCGAGCGTATGATGGGCTCTTTCCTTCCAGGCTTCAAATGGTCAACATGCCTATGCTACGGTCTCGTATTTTCGCCTACATTTGAGACACCTTGAGCACTTATCAGCTGTTCTTCAAGTCTTGCGCGAGGCTGGGCTCCAACTCAATTCATCGAAGTGTCACTTCGCTCGTCGGTAGATTACAGTGCTGGGCCACGTCGTCGACGCTTCCGGTATCCAACCAGACCCGGAGAAAATTCGTGCTGTCACATCTTTTCCTGTACCTCAGACAAAGACGTCTGATGCTTTGTAGGACTCTCCTCCTACTTGCGACGCTTCGTTAAAGACTTCGCAGCGATTGCCCGACCACTTACTGATCTTCTGAAGAAGGACGTGCTGTTTACGTGGCGCCCCGCTCAAACTGCCGCGTTTGCGCACCTCACCAACATTTTGATCACGCCACCTATACTGTTCCAATTTGACCCGTCTTCTCCTACAGAGGTACGTACCGATGCCAGCGGTCACGGTATCGGAGCCGTCTTAGCGCAGCGCGAACAGGGTCAAGATCGTGTTATCGCCTACGCTAGCCGCCTCGTCACAGCTGCGGAGCGCAATTATTCGATTACAGATCGTGAATGTCTGGCTCTCGTATAGGCGGTTTCCAAATTCCACCCGTACTTGCATGGCACGCACTTCTCTGTAATCACGGACCACCACGCACTCTGCTGGCTTTCCTCACTTAAGGATCCTACCGGCCGGCTTGGTCGCTGGGCACTGCGGCTGCAAGGATATTCCTATGCAGTAGTGTACAAGTCGGGCCAATTACATCAAGACGCAGACTGCTTATCACGCTATCTAGTGGACGAACCACCACCGACCCTGTCTCTGATGCCGACGCGTGCGTTTTCTCTGTCTTTCAGCTGCTACACGTTGCCGACAAGCAACGCCGTGATGCCACCTTGCGCACCATCATTGATGGCTTGGAATCTTCACCTTCTGATTCGTCCCTTTATCTGTTTGTTCTCCGTGATGGTGTATCATACCGCCACAATGTACGCCCTGACGGCCCTGTCCTACTCCTCGTCATTCCTAAGCCCCACCGGTCAGCTGTTCTCCACGAACTTCCCGATTTACTAACCGCAGGTCACCTTGGCGTCTCCTGCACCTTCGACTGGATTCGCCGACGCTTCTCTTGGCCAGGCCTTGCCCGCTCCGTCCGGAAATACGTTGCGGCGTCTGAGAAATGCCAGCACCGAAAAACACCATCGACGCTCCCTGCCGCGTGCCTTCAACCGCTCGACATCCCTTCGGAGCCGTTCTTTCGCGTTGGCTTGGACTTACTTGGCCCTTTCCCTCTATCCACGTCTGGCAACAAGTGGGTCGCTGTGGCGACAGATTACGCCATGCGCTACGCCATTACCAGAGCGCTTCGAACAAGCTGCGCCACAGATGTCACCGATTTTCTTTTGCGCGACGTGATCCTGCAGCACGGTGCTCCACACCAACTCCTCACTGACCGTGGTCGGACATTTCTTTCTACAGTCATCGCCGACATCCGGCAGTCCTGCTGAACCAAGCACAACCTGACTACGTCTTGCCATCCATAGGGTTATGGTCTCAGGGAGCGTTTGAATCACACCATAACAGACATGCTTGCAAAGTATGTCTCGTCCGACCATACTGATAGGAACCTTGCCCTATCCTGTGTCACTTTTTCGTATAATTCTTCACGTCACGACACTGCCGGTCATTCCCCGTTCTTTCTCTTGTTCGGCAAAGAACTCACATTGCCACTGGACGCATTCCTTACATCCGCCGCAGAAGATACCACCGAGTATGCAGTTGACGCCATTGCGAAATTGACCGCGAAATTGCCCGTGCTCGCCTCCTGACCTCCCAAGAGGAGCAAGGGCGTTTCTACGATCGCCAACATAGGGACGTCCACTTTTCGCCTGGATCTATGGTGCTCCTGTGGTCCCCGAATTGTCACGGCCTGTCAAAAAAACTCCTGTCTCGGTACACAGGCCCATATCGAGTGCTGTGTGCCGTGATTCCAGTTACGTACGAAATTGCCCCAGTCAGTACCAGCGCCTCATCTGCCCCGAATTCCACTGACGTTGTTCATGTCGCACGCCTCAAACCATACTACTCTTCTGTTATCAGCGATATATAGACGCACGGGGACGGTGCTTCTGCCGCCGGGGAGAATGATACATGCGTATTGCGTATTTCCTGTGGACGATGCACGCGGGCGCCCCGACGAAGACGACGAACGCTCTCTGGCTCTCGAGCTGTCGGCGGAACTGGCCAGCGCTGCAGTTATCCTTTATAAGTATACTTTCTAAATAGTCTCCAGCTCTTAATTTTTCGTTCGCCTAACAATATGCTCTGCCACCTAGCGGAATCGGAGAAGCTCCATAGCTCGCCCGCGAAACAGCTCGAGTGTCCACTCTGGTCGTTTACTATGTTACTCTATGCTACGCCTGCTGATGGTTACATGAAATGTGTTATTACTTCAGATTAATGGCAGTGATAATCGCTTTGTTGTCGCTGTGGTTCTTCGGGAGCCTTAACTCTGCGTGGCCTACCCATAGCAGTGCTAACGGAAGTTTCTACGGGGGCTGCAATCGGGGTGGTTCAGCCAGCATGGGAATTATGGGAATACATGGATTTCCCTAAAACTTCGTCATTTTGGCTTCAAACGCCTTCGTGACTACGTAAACTCGTCAGTCTCAACAAAGAACTGTGTAATAAATAAATAAACACTATTAAAGAGGTTCGACGGCCGCATTCGAACACGGGACCTGTAATACAGAAGCCGGATAGTGAAACCATTACGCTACTGAAGCATGCGTGAAGAAGCGGCATATAACGGCCTTACGAACATCTCGCAGGTGTGTCATCAAATATGTATTTGGGATGCTTGTTTAGTGCTTTGTTTTTCTTTATTGAAACGAATGCTGTTCTGTATGTTGTATGAGTGATCCTAATGAATGTATGCGCTTTTGGCTTCACTTTACTAAGTGCTTGAAGCCTGCGTCACCTCCACCGCGGGTCGGCCCGGTATTGCACTACCTACGGAATTAGCCCACACTTGTTCCCACGGACACAGGGGGGGGGGGGGGGGGGTATGCCGGCCATCGATAGGCTAACATCTTGGATGTAAAATCACGCACTTTCAGCTTTCAATTCCAAATGCCATCTGTGTTTCTGTAGGTTGCAAACTCGGTGACGGGCAGAGCAATAAGTCCACCTGACCTTGTCGGAAATTGTGGGCACGTACTGCTTCATTCACCATGAAAATAAACAATACAAGCTTTATTTTATTATTTTATTTTATTTATTCACACTGCAGTCTAGTTTTCACGACCATAGCAGGGTGGATAATAGGGAAATTGAAAAATCTACGTATAAAATACAGCGGTACATAACATAGGTCACTGGCTCCGTGCAAAGGCAAGCAGTAACAAAACCACACACGGTAAATCACTCGCTCGATAAACATAGATGCGACTCAAATAATGGCAGTGAGCATTGGGTTACATTTTTGTAACTAAGATTATTCCATTCAATAATAGTTCTAGGAAAGAAGGAAAATTTGAAGCAATTCATTTTAGTAGTTAATGGTGTTATTGTCTGTGAGTGTCGATGACGTGTTGCATAACGAGTAGAAAAAGTCATAAAGCGCGATGTATCAATGTTGTGGTGCCCTTTTATGAGATGAAATAAAAATGTTAAATGACATGTTCGGCTCCTTTGTGTCACAAATGGCAATCCACTTCTCTTGAGGAGCTCTGTAACTGAATTGCAGCCTTACGAATTATATTTGAATCGTACTGCCCTCTTTTGAACTTCTTCTAGTTTAATAATGTTTCTTGTAGTAAAGGGATCCCATAAGACAAGCGCGTATTCTAACATTGGTCTAAGGATGGCATTTTAAGCAAGGAAACGCACAGGAGGTGCAGCAAATTTTAGAGTGCTTCTTAGGAAAAATAGTTTTCTGGGGCAGTTCACTGAGGCAATGTCAACATGTCTGCTCCACGAGAGGGTGTTAGTAATCCAGAGGCCAATTTATTTGTATTCGGTTATCTGAGAAAGTATGATGTTTTCGGCATTGTAATTGTACAATAAAAGGTTATTTTCAACGATATCTTCAAAAGACACTTTTATCGAGGTTAATTTCCATTTGCCTTTCATTGCAACATGTTACGATGTTTTTAAAGGCACCATTCAGTCTAAATTGATCGTCAACAGAGGAAATCGCCTCAAACAAGCTTACTTGTTCAAGGTGCTTTTTTTTGGCCCTTTGAGGCCTCTCGATCACCTGGCGACAGAATAAAATATCTGTAATCATGTTATAATACCGTACGCACGAATACAGCCCAGGCAGCGGTAAAAAAATTGTGGGACGCTTAAGGTTCTCCTTTAAGAGCGGAACACGATAGCCTTCAAAGATTCTTGACTGCCTTCTCACGCTTCCCGGCAACTGCAGCGTATGTAACCGTGATGTTTAACGGGAAACGCTCGCGGCAAGCGCTATGCACGAAGGAGGGCTTTCTGGTAGAAATGCGGCCTCTTCCATGCGGCGGAGACGAGCGTCACCTGGAAGTGTTTCAAGGAAGCGGGTGCGGTGCTTCGTGGACTCCGATAGGCGGTCGCCGTCTCCAGGCCATGTATTGTAGAAACGCTGGAAAATGGGTTTGTTTGAGTTTTCTCGTAAGAGTATTACGTTTTCCCGTATATTCAGACTACAATCCGAGAGCTATCATGTCTCTAGGTTGTGTGCCAGTCGTAGTTTACGATTTTTCCACGTATTTTAGCTTGAGAAAGTCAATTATTTGAGTCATTTCTTTCCGTCCCATGGACGATCTGGGTATGTGTGGTTCGAAAATATTATCACGGGAACGACGTCCGATGCTGGACGCCGGACGCCGACACCGGTTTCGCTGGGACACTGGCTCGATAACGCTGCCGCGTTAATACGCCCAAAGCCATCGAAAGAGTAGCCTTAGCAGCCATACCCATGGAGGTTGTTCGTGTTGGACTTCTCGAAGCTCTCCAATAGTGAAACCGGTCACCGCCATCTTGCTAGGGGCGAAATGCCCGAAAGGGCGTAGCCGCCGTAGCACAGCATGTATGGCGTTCGTCGTGCTTATTGATCGTACTCAGTTAGAACAGTATTGAACTGATTGTTTCATGCTCTGCTAGGCAATTGCAACATCTTATTAGGATCGAGAGTGTAAAGTAGACGCCCATGGTATAACGTTTAAGCTGTAACAAAAGCTCTCGTTGTTGGCTCACGACTGGATGTTGGTCGTACGTTTGTTTCAACGGTTAGAAAGGTGCTCGTACGTGCACGTATGAAATTTACGCGTATATTATCTAAAAAATTATGTTTTACTTTGGCTTGGGCACAAGAGTGGTTGTGCTGAACTCAAATTACAAGACGCCAAAGATAATGTTTCGGATGCACCGCATCAGACAGAAATGTAATCGAGTGTATTGTGAAGAGCGGTTTCACTGCTTTCGAGGCTTCTATTATTGAAAGATCATTTGACAAAGAGCGTAAGTTCCAAACTAAGCTTCCCTACAAGCTCAGTGTAAATTACCAATATTCCAATATACATTTTCTGAAAAGTTCAAGTGTCACTGAAAAGTGTTTTCTGCTCTTCCTACATTTATGTAGCATTGGTGACTGATATTTTTATGTTGGTGGAATACTTCCAACTGGGTCTATACAGTGCGTTTGTTACATCAACAAATGTTATCGATGGACGCCAATAGATAAGTGGCATCAATTCTCTGTTGCAATGAATTATAACAGAACGTCCACAGTGAACTTCTATGATGAAATCTCTGAATTCGGTATACAAATATCAAGGGTTTCAGGATGCCAAATACATTATTTGCAGTGCCTTTCTTGTGAAAGCTAGATTGAAAATTTTGTACTAAAATTAAACAGCTCTTAATAGAGAACTTCGAATAAAATTAGGTCTTCAATGGCGTGAGAGTATTCTTAGAACTACTGGGAGCAGATAAAAAAATACGAAGTGCACTTTCTACTCGGGTCCACAGTCATGTAATAGCACTCACGAGACATACAAAAAGCCAATAAACGAAGAAAGTGGTCGCACCGTTCAGTCACGAGTTGCTGGTGGAAAGTGTATTAGGCTTTTACAAAAGGTTACTGAAACTGTCTCCCGCAAACAACGGGGTAATCAGTGGGGAACATTGCGCAGTGACATAGCACGAGAGACCGTTCGTAATTGAATACAGCGAAGAACTTCGATTGGCGAAGCGCACAGCCGGTTGCTTTTCTCGAAGCCTGCGGCAAGAGCTGGATGCAAAAAAGAATTTTTTTTCGGGAACACACAATTGTGAACTGATGTACATCTTAAAGATGTTTATTCGCAAGCTTTTATCTTGGAACTACAAATGCAACCTAATTCGCCGAATTCAACGCGTTTTCCGCTGCTGCCTAAGCAGGGGACGCGCCCTCTTTAGGCTCTAGCAACATGACCACGGTGGCTTCACTCATTTCCGCAGGCGGCTCAGGGACTACCACTCCAGAAGTTTAATGCAACCTTCTTCGGCCCATCAGCCGCCACCGCAGCGGCCATATTACGCACTATGGACGTAATGCTGGTGAGAGTAGTTTTGATTTTTGACAGCGTCATTTCCCGGTCACATGCTTCACAACGCCACCGCTACTCTTATTTCCGTTGCACGGTTGAAAGTATACTTTGTCTTGTCACACTTTGTCAGAGGCGTTCTGTGGACAACCTCCCAGTTTGACGCACCGTAGTCGCCAAAATCGGTAGTGGTGACTTCGTCAACATCCAAAATCAAATTGGAACTACGCGCCACGATGACATTCAGTAGGCGGACCGTGGTGGGCACGCCCCGGTACGCCGTAGCCTTCACAGTGTAAGACATTCAAGTAGGAGCGGGAGCACCGCGAAGGGGACCACAGGCGATCTTTGCTTGCCGTTAACTCCGCTTCCGCTGAACGCACTGAAGTACGTTTCGCTGCGAAGTAATTTTGAGGGAGACTATTTTAACTTCAGATGTGTTTCTCGACTTCCATAAAAAGTGGTTCAGGACTCCTTTAAGGAATTTTTGGCCTCCGTAGTTCACCAATCTCCTTCAACTTCGCATGCACATCAGTCATATTGTTCCCCTACCCAACCTTATTTCATTTCGGTGGCTTATAGTTAACCTATGACGGCGGGCTACTAAATTCTAAGCTCTAATTGAAAGACACTTTGAAATTCGCCTACACACCCCCGATAACCTTACCCCTATATCCTTCAAATATAGACAAGGTGACTTGTTTAGTTCATGAAGAATACCGTATTCGTCTCCCGTCGTAACGCATGACATTAGGGAGCACACAACAATTCAGTCATTATTTGGCAATCTCCTGCATATTCCAGAAACTTTGATGTTTCACCACATAGTGTACATAGCACGCCCCCAATATTCACGAAGAATGAACATGGTGGTTAGTCTTCTCGGAACATTGCGAAACACAGCGGATAACAGCCGCATAACGCAGTCCAGCACACGGTGAATTACACCGGCTGTAATTGCAAAGTCGGTACTTTATGAACGCAAATTTCACTCTGCATGCACGTGGGATATAATGCCTTCCACTCCCCCCCCCCCACCCCGCTCTCCGGCATCCTACCCTTGACAAATTTCTCCTCCGTGGAAATTATAGGACGGCGGGCTGAATTCTGAGCCGATCGCAAAGCACACTCATAACGTTCCGAAGCACTTGCAACGTAATTTACTCTAAACGCTGCAATTGGCCCAGACGCTCTGAACTTTGCCTACAGATATTTCTTATTATTATTTGCACGTTATACAAAACAAGTCCCTCGTTCAGTTCGCCGAGGTTATTAGGTAAACATATCGTTCCTCGTCGAACGTATGAATATAAGCAGAAAACGATCGAGTATTCAGTAATTACTTGTAATTATATTAATTAGATCGAAAACGCTGAATACCATTTTCGCACATCTTGCCTAATATTGCCTCCATTTCGCCTGAATCTGAACGTAGTGTCATGCCCATTTATCCCAAGACACTCGGAAGCAGCGAATAACGGCCTACTCACGCTTTCAAGCACCTGCTGAAACAATGTTTACGATGTCTATTATTTAACAACACAGTCTTAACTTTGCATTGGGCGCACGTTAAACGTCCCCTGGTGGTCAAAATTAATCCGGAGTCCTCCACTAATGCGTGCCTCATAATCAAATCGTGGTTTTGGCACGTAAAACCCTAGAATTCAATTAAATTCTACACATTTAACTTCGCATGCTCATTGACCACAACGTTCATGCCACTGTCGCCAAATTCGATTGTGGTGGCAACTACCGTTCTTTCAGTGCGGTGGGAAAAATTCTATCCCATTCGTAAAACGCTCCGGAGCGCTTGGATGCGTAGCTTACTGCCAAGGATGTAATTAACCCACGTACTATGTACTTCTCCTACGCATTACTCATAGACATTCCCCTTACTTTCGAAACTATAAACAATGTATATTTCATTTAATGCACTGAGGACACTAGGAAAACCGACTACGAACCTCGTATAAGACATCGAAATATGGGCATAAATGAGGGTTGAATATTTATTTCCAATGCGCACAATTAGACCAGAAACCTTGACGTTTCACCACATTTTACACTTAACATCTGCCTGTTTTCGCTAAATATAATTTCGGTGGTGCTCAGAATTACATTGGGACAGTGGGAAACATAGCTGATGCCGAACATATAGCGCCTTCGAGCACTTGCCTAAGGAGCTTTTTCGCAAATGTTGTAATTAACTGAAGCTTTTCGAACTTTGCCCTGGAATCACGCATAACAGGCCCCTAATTCGCTCAGAGTGTCAAATTTTTGGCATGTTGAACCCTTTCACGACATTGGGCAAATTTCCCGCGCGGTTCGTAAAATACGGTTGTCAAGCTTTAGGTGCGCGTAACCCATTACATGGCCATCGTTCTTCGGGAATATAGAATTGCAACCAGCTTTGGTTTTTTAGGGGGAACTACATGCGAGAGTTTTAAGAACGGCTCTACACATGTAAAATAAAAGAAGGTTTGCTGATTGTCATATAACTTTCAATTCCGCAACACATTATGCCATTTTTTGGTTGATCGCTGCTAATATTGCCCTCACTGCCTCTAAATATAACGTGGTTATAAGCAGCGCAATTTAAACAACATGGACACACAAAGAAATGTTGCACTCAAAAAAATTCTGCACCTCGCGCGTGCGCTCATTTTGGCTTTATCCATGTTCTTTTTTTTCACGTTCGCAGCTTACAACTGAGTCATTAATCGTGAATCAGTAGGTCTTAAAGGACCCCAAAGAGAAACTCCAAATCAGTCTAGAATGATAAGGTGTTTTTCAAAAACTGTAGGTTCGTTTATCCCGCGATAATACGTTTAATTATAAAAGAAAAAATGAGCACAAGGTTATTTTGTCTAATTCTCCCAATTTTTAATTCATCCCTTTTTCGAAACTTGCTGAGTTCTGTTTTTGTATCATTTAGTATACAATTTAATCCATGTTCTCCGATAAAATTTTAGCTAGGACCGAGCAGACACTGTTCGACACTGCCACTGACCCCTCCGCGAAAGGTCGGGGGGGGGGGGAGGAAGAGGCCCGAGCCCCTTACCACCCTCGTCGTTGAAGCCCATGGCCTTTAGAGTTCTGTATAGGGGGCCAAAGCTATTTCTCATGAAAACATCAGCAAGATTTCAAAGCTCGTCAGTTTAACACACTCTGTAAAGCTGTTCGTATGTTTGAACAAGCGTAGCAATATACTCGAGCCTCGTTACAATGAAACTAAAGGGGCAGCCGAAATTACTTCGCTATAACCGTGACTTCCTTATATCCATTATTGTCATTTATTACATTGTATAACCAATGGGCTTTACAATTGTAAACATGGAAATTAGAATACAGCTTTGACAACGGCTTTGAAGACATACCTCTACGTGGCTACGTGCCGGGGTGTGCAACCGGCACAGCAACGACGATGCCGCTCACGCTGTTTTTACTGTTCTTCCAGGTCAGCGCGTTCCCTTGTCTGAGCCTTCCCCTTGGCCATCGTGAGGCTTTTATCGTTCATCAGTGCACTGACAGTTCACCTTCGACAGCCACTGGAACCGACGCGCTGTGGAACAGGACGGACGTGGCCTCGGACTTTGCCGCTGTGTGCAGTAAAGCTGAGTTCGGTCGGTGTTCTGTACGACTCTACAAACATTGGCAGTGCTACGAACTTATCACCGAGCTACATAAGGGAGGCGTCTGCAGTGCGTCGTTTGGGCGTGGAACCGGCACGGCAAAGGCGATGCCCCCCATGAGGTTTTTACTGTTCTTCCAGGTTAGTGACAGAAAACTGTCTCCTTTCGCTGCGGTCTTTATTTTGCTGGTTCCACCCCAAACAGTGTCCTGTGTTGAAAAATGCTGCAAACTCAGGCGACAGCCTAAATGTCATTTTCGTCTTTTGCGACGTTACGCTTTCTTCTTTCTTTTGTCTTTTTGTGGGGAGACGTTGAAGTTAACCCGGGACCCAAACTCAGGAAAAACTGCAGCTGCAGCTTGACGGTCAAGAAGACATTAAGACGAAACTTACGGCTATCGAAGTAACACAGATAGAGAATAAGCATGTCATAGATGACCTTAGCAGACGCACTAAATCACTGGAAGCAAGGTTATCTAACTTCGATCAGCTTTGCACAACCGTCAGTGAGTGTAAGAACCAATGTGACGGCTAGCGTCGATTGAATAAGTCTTTCTCAGCAAAAGCGGGCAAGCTGGAAAACCAAAGTAGGCGTTGCAATTTCGCTTTCTATGGCGTAAATGAAAGTGATAAACGCGAAAGAAGTGCAGATTCTGAGCGCAAAATTTTTGAAATGTGTAAATCTAAGTTGGGCTTACGTAACCTGTTAATTGGGCGTGCCTTGGACGGTTTCACAGTGGTAAAACTCGTCCTCTGATAGCAAGTTTTATCTCGTACAAAGAAAAACAGTTCGTATTAGAGAACGCCAGAAAGTTCAAAAATAGCCAGTTTGCTATATCTGACGATTTTTCTGATGTAGTACGTGCGAAAAGAAAACAGCTGTGGGATTTTGCGAAATCACGTGGAAATGATGGCGATAAAGTTAGCCTCCGGTACGATACTTTATTCTTCAATGGCACGAAATACGTTAGTAATGCTGAGCTAAACCAAGACGTTTCCCAAAATTGACCAGGTCGATCTAACAATGAAATGTTTTTTTCTCTTCATGAATTGTCATGGTATCAAGAATAAAGTTGACGAATTTAGCGCACTTGTTGACTTGGTTAAGCCCTCTATAATTTTAGGAACAGAGTCCTGGTTAAATGACGATATAGCTCATAATGAGGTATTTCCACATTGTTACACGAGTTATAGAACAGATCAAAATTCTCGAGGTGGCGGTGTTTCTATATTGGTAGAAAAAAGCATTTCATCTGTCCAGCTGCTCGTTCCTGTCAGAGAATCTGAGGATATTTTCCGCGGACTTTTTCCAACAACCATGCTTTGACTGTATATAGTTTCTATAGACCACCTGATTGCTCTGTTGATATACTCTATCATTTGAGATGCGCAGTTGAAACGGTACGGGTGAACAACCTAGGCCCGAACAATGAAACGTTCCTTTCCTTCGAGCGCTTCCTCACCTTACCTGAGGCCTCCTTACAGCGAAGGACCGATGGAGCAAGCAAGCGTACTCTGAAAGCTCCCTTCGCCCGTCCTCATGTAAGGAGTGGTTGCCGCATGCCTGGGTTCGAGATTATCTCTGAAAAGCTTTACGCGAACTCCATTATTCAATAAAGAAATGTATCGTCGCACAATTTTTAAATTGATGAGCTAATAAAGAGATGCGTGGACGCTTTCCTCTAGTTTTGTTTACTAAAAGCAAAAAAAGTACCGCAGTACAGTGCAAAACTTGATGTGCTCCAGCAACGCCGGCACGCCGGCGTCGTGAAACGCCTCGCAATGGCTTTCATGCCGCACGCGCGACTGAAACGAAGATGCCTGGCAAGACGTAAAGCGCTCGCGCTTATCCGCAGGTGGGAAGCAAACGGAAGCAAACGGAAGCAAACGGAAGCAAACGGAAGCAAACGTCACGTGGCTAAGCAGTGAGGTAAAGCGCTCGTTCAGGGCCAGGAGCGGGTAAGGACGCATGAAGGTAGCTTCGGAGCTACATTACACTGAGGAAGCTCCAAGGAAGCCTTCACCGAGGGTTCCTCAGTAAGAAAGCTTCAGAGTGACATAAGGTGTTCTTATCGCAATGCAGGCTTCCTTACTGAGGCAAGGAACATTTCACTGTTTGGCCCTTAGTCGTTGGCGGAGATTTTATTCTCCCGACTGCTTTGTGGAATGACCAGGGATCACTAATTTCAAGTGAGGGTCGCTTGTGTCAGGAATTGATGAACATCCTTGATTTGTTCGACCTATCTCAAAT